>NW_015971671.1:0-57210 GCF_000836435.1 Fonsecaea multimorphosa CBS 102226
GCTACGACTTCGTTCCTTCCAACCACCAGCTCGGCACCAATTTACTCTAGTTGGCCGTCTGAGAATGGTAGTGCATGGTTAGACTGGATCAGGACAAGTTCGTCCATATCTACATCGACTGTTCTGTCCGTTGCGGATGCTACTACTTCGTCCACATCCACGTCGACTGTTCTTTCTGTTGCGGACGCGACGACTTCATTCCTTTCTACAACCACCTCTAAGCCAATCTACTCTAGCTGGCCGTCTGAAAATGGCAGTATGTGGGAAGACTGGACTCAGACAACTTCATCGTCCCTGTCTACAACCACGTCTCAAGCAAGTTCAAGAGCCACCTACTCCGCTTGGCCATCTGAGAACGGCAGTGCCTGGTTAGATTGGACTCAAACTTATTCGTCGACATCAAGCGCTCTTTCTGTTGCTGATATCACTACAACTTCGTCCAGTGCCGCGTTGGTTGATGCTGAAACCACAAGCTCGTCGTTTTCGACCACTTCGACTCAGAGTACCAGACCGTATGGCTCCACTTGGCCCTCGCACAGTGGCAATGGCTCTTGGGAAGATTGGGCCGCAACTTCTACTACGTCCAGCCTCTCTACCACTACATCAGCATCTACCTATCCATCGAGCCCGTCTTACAACGGAACGTACAGTGGGAACGGGACGTGGGAAGACTGGGCCGACTGGTTGAATCTGACTTCAACAACTTCAACATCCACCAAGTTGCCTGTTGACGCAATAACCACCACTTCTTCAACCACCAGCTCTTCACTACTCCCGGTTGATGCTCTAACCACGACAAGTTCTATATCGTCAACAACCTCCATTGCTGCGTATCCAGGCTATCCATCCTACAATGGATCCGACAATGGGACCTGGGAGGATTGGAATATCACGTCAAAAGCTCCGTCTTCGGTATCCTCCACAGTTGCAACTACGACTAGCTCTGTCTTTAACTGGTCAGGCTATAATGACTCGAATTCTATCTGGTTGGATTGGAATTTGACGTCGACGACCTCTGGAGCATCGAGTAGTTCGGCTTTACCTGTTGGAGCATTGTCTACTGCCACGACTTCGACCTCGTCTTCATCCCCAACTACGACTAGCTCTGTCTTTAACTGGTCAGGCTACAATGATACGGATTCTATCTGGTTGGATTGGAATTTGACGTCGACGACCTCTGGAGCATCGAGTAGTTCGGCATTACCCGTCGGAGCGGCGTCTACTACCACAACTAGCTCTGCCTTCGGCTACGCTGGCTATAACGACTCGAATTCTATCTGGTTGGATTGGAATCTGACGTCGCCAACCTTTACAACATCGAGTAACTCCGGATTGCCAGTTGGAGCTGTTTCCACAGCCACGACTAGCTCTTCCTCCTCTGCCTTGCCGGTTGATGCGCTAACTACAAGCTTGACCTCCTCTTTGAGTACAACCACAACGAGCTCCGGTTTCGCGTATCCCACGGGCGGCAACTGGACAGGTTACAACGAGAGCGCGTGGCTGGATTGGAACCTGACAGTCACCAGAACAAGTACGTTGTACGTTGATGGTCTAACTACCTCAACTTCGTTAGCAACCACTACAAGCTCAGCCGGGGCTTATCCGACCATGTCTTGGAACGGTACAGGAAATTGGACAGAGTCAGAGTGGCTAGATTGGAATCTCACGTCAACCTCATTTGCATACCCTGGCACGACGACGTCTCCCATCAGCACGACCACAACAACCTCAGAACTCCCGGTTGATGCAGCTACCAGATCGACTTCAACCACAACCAGTTCTTCCACAAGTTCCTCGTCGTCCGGCTTTCCCAGCATACCACCGTACAACATATCCGGCAATTGGTCGACTTACAACGACTCGAACTCGATTTGGCTGGACTGGACCACAACTACAAGCGCCGGAACTGTCTCCACAACATCTAGCTCGGAAGCAGGTTATCCAACAATTCCAGCATATAATGGAACTGGTAACTGGTCAGATTGGCTGTCCAATATAACCTACAGCTCGTCCTCGCCGTATATCGATCCGCGAACGACTACTTCTTCCGTGAGCACGTCCTCTGTGCTTTCTGTCGCCGCCACCGCGCTGACACCCACTTCGTCTTCAACTTCGACTTCCACAACCACTACGTCGGTTGCAGGATATCCGACCGTGCCAGCGTACAACGGTTCGTATCCTTCGACAAACTGGACAGACTGGTCAGATTGGAACGGTACACTTCCTTGGAATCTCACAACCTCTGTGGCAACTACGTCGACTACAACTACGTCGGTAGCATATCCGACCGTGCCGGCGTATAACGGCTCTTATCCCCCAACGAATTGGACGGACTGGTCAGACTGGAACGGTACAATTCCATGGAATCTCACAACTTCCGTGTCATCTACCCCTACATTGAGCACGTCCTCCGTTCTCCCAGTCGCTGCTACCGCGTTGACGACTACTGCGCTCACGACTACTACGTCCTCGACGACTTCGTCCACCACCACTTCATTCGCGGGATACCCAACTATACCAGCCTATAACGGCTCGGATCCTTCAGGGAACTGGACGGACTGGTCGGATTGGAACGGTACAATCCCTTGGAATGTGAGTTCCATAACTTCATCCACTTCTGCCACTAGTTCGTCGGCTGCTTACCCGACCACGGCGTACAATGGATCGTATCCTTCGATGAACTGGACTGATTGGAATGGCACAATTCCGTGGAATATCACTACGTCCTTGAGTACGACTTCAACGCTTTCGGTTCTCTCTGTCGCTGCTGCCATGACCAGCACTACTTCCTTCTCATCGTCGACAACAAGCTCACAGGCGAGCTATCCAACAGTCCCTGCCTTCAACGGTTCTTATCCATCTACCAACTGGTCAGACTGGTCAGACTGGAACGGCACGATCCCCTGGAATCTTAGTTCGGTAATCACCACGTCCTCGTCCACCACAACATCTGTATCAGGCATGCCAACAATTCCAGCCTACAACGGGTCCTATCCGGACACGAATTGGACCGATTGGAACGGTACGATTCCGTGGAATGGGACTGATGGAGGAAGTTCGACGACATCATCGACCGTATCTCTCTTGACCACCACAACTTCGATACTGTATGTGTCACCGACAGCTACAAGCTACACATCGACGTCGACATTGTCGTCCACGACAACGACTTCATCCTCTGGGGCCTGGCCGACAATGACTGCTCCCGCTTACAACGAGACACAGTGGCTCGACTGGCTCAACAGCACGAACAGCACCGGAAACTGGACTCTGCCAGCCAATTCTAGCTTGCCACTTAACTTGACCGATCCTTTGTCGACCACTACCACCTCTGCCGGGGCTATCCCCACATTGGCGTATAACGGAACCGGCAATTGGACAGACTGGTACAATTCCACAGGAGGTAATGAGACATGGCCTTTCAGCTTCTCTGCTACAACCAGCACCTCCCTAGTGGTAACGACAACATCGACTTCAGTGCCTGTGACAACAACTTCGTCCTCCGTGGTACCTACGACGACTTCGGCATGGGCTTACAATGGCACTGGTAATTGGACGGATTGGGCCAGCAATGGAACTGCTCCCTTGAACTACACAATCCCTCAGTCGAACTCGACCAATTCGACCACATGGAGTAGTAATTCAACGTACCCCACCAACAACTCATCCGAATGTAGTGCCACTCCACCTTCGCAATTGCTGGAGAACCCGTCGTTCGAATGTTCAGGTACAGGCTGGACACTGGATGAAGTGGACATTGTCTGGGGCGGTGTCACCGAATCGTCTACACCTACCAAGCGCAGACGCGATATCCTGTCCCCAGACACGGCGTATGATGGCAAAGGATTTGCTCGTTTTGAGCCCACCTTCGAAGATGTGACTGCTACACTGTCACAGACACTCGCGGCTCCAGCCACAAATGGATCCTACTGGTATTCCTTCGCCTACCGGGTTCCGTCTTCTGGGATCACACCGGATGGATGTACGTTGACAGTCTCGAACGATGAAGGAACTCTGGCGACTCTAAGTTCACTCTCAGCCGCCAGCACTTGGACTATGACTGGGAAGGAGTTCCAGATAACATCGTCAGCGAGCACATTCTCTCTGGTCTTCAGCTGCAATGGCGTCCAGACTAGTTCGCCAATCCTAGACGTCGACAATATTAGGATGGGTATGGGTGGCGGCAACGGGACTGCTGTCAATGGAAGCTATGGAGGATATAGCAATAGTACTGGCCTTCCGACTTGGAGTGGTCAACCTCCAGCCAACATCACATATGGGCAACCTCCATCCAACGTCACATATGGGCAACCTCCAGCCGACACCACGTACGGGCAGCCTCCAGCCAACCTGACCACGCCTTATGCCAGCAACTCAACTGACTATACTGGAGGAGCTGCTGATCCTGAAACGGAAGACACCTCAATCCCCGATCCTGTCACTACTTCCTCTGTACTCTCTCCAACAACGTCGACAATTGCTGATGACATGGTGCCGGCACCTACCCCGTCATTCTCATCAACAACGTCATCTCCCACGGCGGCGGCCACAGATCCATCAGTGACACCGGATACCAGCGATCCTAGCACGACGCCGGATCTTTCAGTCGTGTCGACCACGTCTCCAGCTGCAGCTGAAGAAACGACCACATCGTCAGCGTCAGCAACGTCCCCGGCCAGCCCGGAGTTTACTGCAAGGAATCGGGTTAAGAGGCACCGATATCATCGGAACTCGTAGGGCATGAAGCATCTGGGTGCAGGGCACTAGGCATTTTTTGGGAAAGGAGAACAGTGACGCAGGGACCAAGCAACAGATACCCCGACTAGTTTTTCTTAGGTAGTTTCTTTCATGACTGGTTTTTCTTTCACAGCCAAAAATTCGGATTTTCCCAAAGCATCTTTTGACGACTTTCAGGGGAGTGAGATTGCTGCCACCACCAATCAGTCGTCCATGACCTTTTGGGGCCTTTTCATTCATTGCCTGCAGCGCGAGGGAACGAGGGCGGAGGAAGAGTAAAGGGAGAGGAAAGGCGCTTCTCTTTTTCCCGCCGAAAGGAAGCCTCGGCCACTACTATCGATCAAGCTTTGAACGGTTTCCGCATTCTTTCGCATTATTGGATTGAGAGTTTTGTTGGCGGCCGGGCATTCCATATCTAATCGTGAGCTACGCGTACCTGTGGCGGGAAGCCGGTTCCGCATTCAGCTGGGTCCAGAACTTCTCGCTTGTTTCCTCGGCCCTTTCGCTGCCATTATTATCAGTGCTAGGGCTGGCGGCCATTTCAATTCTAGACCTTTTCGTCTGCCCCGTAATGGGTATATTATTCGCCCTTACGAGGACTGCCACTTGGTTTCAACGATCCGGGGCTGGCTGACTGGGCCTCCGCATCGCCTTCTGAAAGAATGCTACTGACATACGACTACTCGGTAACGAGCAACATCACCCTCGGCAATGTTCCGGAGGCCGACGTTGGGAACCCCATGGTTCATTTCCTGTGTATCCTTCCGACTTTATTCAAAGTCGTATTGCGTGAGGTGATATTCATTGCCCAAAGAACATGGAACGAGTCTGGCTGCGCCGATCTCGCGCGCGCGCTCTCTCAGTCTCCAGACGCGACATGAAATGGATTCACGCGTCGTGTTCAATTTGAAGTCTGGATCTATGGACGGAAGATTTTCTGCTCCCATGCGCTCGGAGGAAATGATAATGATAATAATCTGTCCATCATCATTACTCCGATGGAGATATTCTGACAACTCGAAACTTTGTTCCAAGGTAATATGGCCTTGTTCTCTTTGGGAGGGGAAAATGTGATTTCCCCCCAGTGGGCGTCAGCCTCGTCGCACGTCGGCGTCCCTGTCGAGGAGACTTGACGTGAATATCAACCAATCAGAGCCCACGACCGGGACTGGGACCCACTTACCCGGAACGTTCAGGGGTAGAATGTCCCAATGGGGAAGAGGCCGACCTCGATGCAAGAAAAGGGGGGAAGAGGTGGCCTTGTTCCAGAAAGAGCACCTTTCAGCTGCTGGAAATTGACCAAGGACGATCCCAATCGCAGTCCTCAGCGAAGGGGCTACGAGACCCGCAAAAGCTTACGCAAACCCTATCTGCTCGTCTAGGTACCATCCAGGCTTCCACTGACCACCAGGCCTTTTTTCATGCTCAATTTTTGTTCCTTTGGGGGATCTTCACAGCACATGTCATTGGCAATTCAATTGCCTCGCACCGGGCACACCGCAAGGGTCAAGGCCCAAAAGGCACGGGCGTGGCGCTTGACTTATTACTGCGTATGGTCCTCTTCGATCCACACACTCTCTCTCCCAGCTTTCCCACCTGTGAGAACGTTCCCGCGGCGCTGCACATCACTTGCTCCTGTGCTCTCCAAACCCTCGAGGGTCCCTCGTACGCGTCCGCGTCGTTTTCCTTGATGAGGCTGTCAGCCTGCATGTAGCATGGGGACAATATCTCTCGCATGGAGCCAAAATCGGGTCCCGATCACCATCAGTGATCCTACAAGGATCCCAGCACAATCAAATGCCCAACGTAGGTAAGTCCGCAGTGGCAGCAACAGTATCAGCAGCGGCCACCGACAGGCAGTCATCATGATGCATGAAACCAGTTCCAATTTCCAAGGGCACAGACAATCCCCAACTCCACGGAAGCCGTCAGAGCATTTCATTTCCACCACGGGGACGCAATGGCTGGCCCTAGCGCAAGGGCTTCGTCTTCCACCTCCGTTTGCGTCGCACCACGTGCACATTTCCAATAGTGGCTGGCCTTGTGGCGTTGGATGAAGCTTGACACGGGGACGGTGCACTCCGTGGTATCAATTCCTGTCTCTTCATCTCTACATATATTAAGGCCAGCCCTGGTCCTCTGACAACATCTGTCTTGGCCTGTCCTTCATCCAGTGCAATTCCCGCAGTTCATTCGTTTCTTCAATAGAGACTTCCGCTCCTTTTCTTATTGATTCTTACTCACCACAGTCACTCATTTGAACAACCATCAAATATAGTCAATCCGACTACTACTACAACAGCAAAACATAATGAAGTTCTTCAGCACCATCATCGCCGTCTCGGCCCTCGCCGGCGTCACCCTCGCCAGCCCTCAACCGTTTGGATTCGGGCGTCCACCCCCACCGCCGCCGCCTCCGGCCCATACGAACACGGTCGAGTCCAAGAGCAGCGACAGCACCTCCCCGAGCTCGAGCGCTGACCCCAGCCGCGGGGCGTCGAGCCCAGCTGGGTCGCCCGTGGCCACGACCACGAGCAGCGGGCCGTATAAGCCGGCGGGAGCCGCAACAACCTCGACAACCACGTACCTCCCCACCGTCGCCGCCACTACCACTACATCCAGCGCAGCCAGCGGTACCGTGTCATGCCTGAGCAGCGCGGCGGCTTCCAGCGTGGTCAACGGATTCGGGTCGCTCTTGACAGCCTACACCAACGCCACTGCCAACTCGCTCCTGGCCTCCGACTTCACCGACACGTCCGATTCGATCAACGTCTTGGCCGGATACCCGCTTGGTTCCACGACTTTCCCCTCCAAGCTCGCCTTTGAGCTGGGTCAGGGCAGCGAACCTGCCATCGGCTTCAGCGTGCTCGGTATCGACGCCGTTACTTGCAATGTGATTGCCTTCCGCTGGGAGGCCATCCTCGGCTCTTCCTCACCTGTCAAGGGCATCGACATCCTCTACACCGAGAACCCCACTGGCACTGAAGACGGCTGGCAGATCCAGACCATCTACTCCGAGTTCAATTCTTGCACTTGGTCCGTTGAGATCGGTGGTACTTGCGTCCCACCTTCTCAGGCTCGTCGCCACTAGACGACATACAACCCGCTCATCTCGCTCAGTCCCCCAGGTCCTTCATGTCTATTTACCCAGCAGGGGACCTATTATTGGATTGAGTAGAGAAGAGTGCAGTGAAGATGGAACTTTGTGAACTGCGTGTGGGATATGTTGTGCCTGTCGGGGGAATTGGGGATAAAAATGCACGGTTCGACACGTTTGGAACAACAAAAGATGGCTCAACCCCCCTCTCTGGCTCATCACCGGGGACAAGGCCGCCAATACAAAAGAGACCAAAAAAACAAGTCTAGCTGGCACGAAGTGAAGGACCTCCTTTTTGTGTGTGCGTGTTGTATGCTTTTTCCGGATTATATATCTCTCTGTCTATCCATAGATACCTTACGTGTCGTTAATATCAGCGGATCTCACTTTTCTTTTCACTTCTCTTCCCTGACTGACCCCTCTGCCTTTTTGCCTTTGAGTTTCCCCGTCTCTAATCTACTACACCCTTCCTGTCTCTATCCTCCCCCACGCCCCTTCGAACTTGTAACTTGGTCTATACCCGCCCCCCATCTCCAAGGCAAGGGAATAGTCAGTCAGTCAGTCAATCAATCAACAGTCTTTCCTCCAATGCAGCTCCGCCATCCTCGGCAAGGTGTCAAAGCTCGAAAAGTTCCCGTCCGCGTTGACCCAATCACTCGTATTGCCACCGACGAGGTACTTTGCCGCGGCGGCGGAGAAGAAACTCGTCACGTAGACGTCCACGAGCGTGGAATCCGACGTGTTGGCGCCGACGCTGACGTTTGCCTGCACGTAATGCGGCGCGGCGGAGTAGCCCTGGTTGATGTGGGGGATGTTGTCTCCGTCGCTGCCCAGGTCGTCCTTGGTCACGTATCCCGTGGTTTTGACCAAGGTCGTCTCGTTGACTGGAACTAGTGGGGCGCGTTTTTTGTAGACTTTGTCTGTTTGCATGTTCTGCAGCAGGTGCTTGGCCGAGGACCACGGGGCGGTCGTGCGCAGCCAGTAGTTCGTGTATGGGTTCGTCTGGTAGGCGTTGTCGATCGTGAAGGGCCCCTTTAACAGATCGTAGCGAAAGCCGCCCGTGTTGGTCAGGATGATGCGCGGGACGGTTGTGCGGTTCGGGGAGACCACGACGGCGGGGAAGACGACGGTTGTCAGATAGTTGAACAGACTCCGGTTGGAAGAAATGGGGAACCGGTCCAGGTAGTAGTTGCTCGGGCAGCAGCCGAGTTTGTTCGTGAGTTGCGGGAGACTGTTCACCGCGGTGGTGATGTTCTTGCTGATGGTCACGCCCAAGCTGGAATTGAACGTCTGCTCGTTGGTGGCTGTGTGGAATTCAAAACTGTATCGGTTGAAGTCGAGATACTGTCTCGAGTAGGATAAAGTCGAGTTTGTGTTGGGTTTGACTCCAGGAACGTCAGAGGGTTTCTGTGTCGTGATTTTGGTGGCATTCCCCATCGGGGACTTTGCTTTGGTGACGCGACTGGGTAGTCCGTTAACAGAAACCCATCCCACCGTCTCGCAGTATCTTCCCGAAGCAATGCCCACGGCCGACGCGTCAAAGACGACGGCGTCACGTACGTGTCGATGGCCCCCAAAGATCTGAATAGGCGTGGTAGGGTGATGTTGGCGAATGGCCGCGTAGATGAGACCCCATTCCGTCGAGTTCCGAAGAGTGATGTGTCCCGCGACTAGAAACATGTCGATATCGGTCCTCTTGACCTGTTCCTGGAACCAGGATTGTTTGACCGCGTCCCCGACCGGAGTCACGATGGTTGCATTACTGTTGCCGGTGAAATTGAAAATAAAGGCAAACGACATGATGCGGATGCCCATCTTCGTCTTCCAATATGCATAGCGGTTGGAGAAGGGAGTGGGTGTACCCGTGAGATTGAACTCGACGTTGGAGGTAATGTAGCGGCCGCCCCAGTACGGAGCAAAGTTGCGATATGTGTCATTGGCAATCTCGGTCGTGTAGAGCTCGTGGTTGCCAATCGACAGCAGATCGTACGGTAGCTTCTTGAAAATCGGCAGTGTGAGCTTTCCATTGGGCGTCGTCGCATCTCCAAACCCAGTGCCGTCGTGCAAATCCCCCGAGTCGATGAGGAGGAGGTCGACACCCAGCACGTCCGCTTTGGCCTTCATCTTCTGCACAAAGTCGGCAAAGTCGCCATAGTCGGCGCTGTAATTGTCATCCAACAGATGGCCCGCGAGCCAGCCATGGGTATCTGTGGTGTGAAGGAAATTGATCTGGCCCCAATGCAAGTCCTTGATCTGTTGCGGCGGGGTGGGAAGAGCAGCTGGCTGGATCCGTTTAGCGAGGTCATGTCTTCTCATCAAGCCATGGTCGACGTAGCCTCCAAGGACCGGAGACGTCCAGTCGTGGTCATCGCACGAGTAAGAAGGCTCAAGGAGCGTAGCGAGGGCAAGTAACGAAGTTAGCAACATGGCGGGTTCGAGATAATCCCTGAAGAACGAGCGACGATAGACACACGGCGATGGGAAGAAGTCACCTTGAGAGCGAGGCAAAGAGGACGGGCAGCTGGGATCTTATCACCTGTGGTACAAGATGTGCAGGTGCCGCAAAGCGGTGCCAGCTTCTTCCTCCTTCGAACTCAAGGTTGATGGGTACCAATGCGTGAGCCCATGGGGGGTGCTACTGCAGGTATCCGCAGCATAGGCCTGCCCGATACGGTAGATGGACGGAGGAGCCATGTCAGAACAACGGATGAGAATGTGAAAGGCTCATAGCTTGCCAGGCTGAAAGATGGGGATCATCCAGACCTTGCACTCGTCAGTGGCTGAGCCGGACCTCAGCTGGAACTTCCCAACAGCCCGAGCCGACTTCGAAACCAAGCACCCAGTCTGACGAGAAAAGGTTTTTGGTGTAGCCTTGGCCACAGTGCTGTCCCTGTCCTTGTCGACAATATTCGCAGTGTCTGATTTGGCGGCCTCCTCGTCGCCATTGAGTGACTGCTCGAGCTTGACTTCGGGGCAAACCTGGAAAGAGAGCAAGGCGTTGTTCTAGCTCCTTGGATAGCGGCTGGGCACACGACACAGTACGCAAGATGGCAGGACGGACACTGACGGACAAGAGCACGAGGGAGAATCAATTGGAGATGATCGAGACGGACAAGAGGACAAGACGGACAAGACGGAGGGATACGAGGAGCTTCGTTTGGTTGCAGCCGCCAAGCAAATGACAATCACCGTCTGCAGGCTCGGCGCAGTCAACGTAGTCAGGCCAGATCGCCCTGTCTCTGCCTTCATCAACTTCATATTCTCTATGCTGACCTTGATACATTGCTCCCAGGTAGCTCCCAGTCTAGATATCCGTCCAAGTAAAGTGTCATACATCATGCAGAGTCTTATTCCAACATAGCCTTATCTCATCTCATATTCGTCGACACATTCAACACATGACCGGATTCACAGCAAATGACTCCTGGTGTTTCATCGCCAATGCGGCAAACCTCTCCTCCACAGCCTCGTCATCTTCCAGAAGCTTGTCGATGACCTTGACGTCGTCAATGGTCCAGAAATTCCGGAAAGCGGCCACGATGTTCTCGGTGTGCTGCTGCACCACCTCCTCGTCCACCGCGGCAAAGCAGAGTCGGTAATATTGCCATCCATTCTCTTTCATGAGCTCGGGCGTGGGGCAGAACATGCTTCCCGGAGCAAGCAAGACGAGGTACGGCTCTGTAGTAAAGAAAACCCAAAGTGCTTGGGCAAGTCGAGCGTGGTCGACCTCGCTGAAGAGAGGGTGGCTCTCGAATCGTGCATGCAACCAAAGGAACATGCCAGCCATGGGGTAGGCAAAGTCGTACATCTGCGTCTTGTGGACCACCTCGTATTCCATATCGTCGGGTGCGAACGCGTTGGATTTCGGCTTCGAATCTTGAATCAAGTATTTCCCGTCATCGAGAGTCGATGCCATAATCTGCATTCGTCGTTCATAATTACCGCGTAACCCCTCGAGCCATCGAACCCAGCCGTCCACCTTCCATCCACTACCGTCTTTGCTGCCTCCTTTGCCGGGATCGCCCTCTTCAGAGGGTCCGATGATGAGTTCTGCGATCATGCTCTGCACGAATCCGCTGGGCTGTTGAGTGCTTGTCTCGGTGATACGCAGAATCCTCTCCACCACCTCAGGTTGAGCTGTGATCCAGCCTAGTCGGCAGCCCGGGGCGACTGTCTTGCTGAACGTGTCCAGTCGAACCACTCTTCCATCCACGTCGACTGAGAGGTATGAAGGGACAAGACTATCCAAGAACGGAAAACCGCTGGACTTGCCCCCAGAGGCGGTGTTGTAATTGTATGAGCTGTCCGACGGGAAGTTGTCTGAGACAAGCTTACCTCTTGTCTTCATTGACATCTCGTTTGCGGAGGGATATTGCAAGTACCAGTACGGCTCATCTTCGATGATGATGATGTCGTACTTTTGACACAGAGCATAAATTTCCTTGCGTCTTTTCAGCGATAGTAACGCAGAGGTTGGGTTCTGGCCCATCCTGCTCTTGTTAGTACACTTTCGTTCATGGTCGTCAACATGCCACTCACGTAACGGTATACATCAAATGTGGTCTCTTGCCCTTGTTCTTGTCCCAGTTCACAAGGACCTCCTCCAGTCCGCCTTTTCCATACGCCAACATGCCTTCGTCGTCAATGGCCACTGGAACCACATTCAGCCCACGAGGCCTGGCAGCTTGAATGGCATTCATATACGCGAATTCTTCGCATAGTATACCCTCACGTTCTCGGATCCAGTCTCTTTCCTCGTCCCAGACGTTGCTGAAGCATTCAATCGTCTTCGAAAAGCCGTCTGTCGAGCCACAGGTCAAAATCACTTCTGGCCCGTCCTTGTAGGGCACATTGGGATGAAGATTTGTCTGTGCAAAGGCTCGGATAAAGCCGTAGAGGGGAGGATATCCTTGGGCGGTGCCATATTGCAGGGCAGTGGTCAAGTCGATCTTGCGCAGGAGGTTTGGCTCAGCTGAATCGTGGGGAACAAGTACTCGCGAGACCGATGGAGCTTCTGCTAGAGATGTTTTTGCAGCTGCGGAGGCTGGGGGATCGACAGGCTTGTTGGGCGTGGGCTTGAATCTTTCGGGAAGCGCCGTTGAAGCTTCCAAGGTGTCATAGGGAAAGTATCCTGGGTTTGGAAGACCTGGCGACCATTAGCAAGCCACAGCCGCTTGACCAAAGCGCCAACATGCCTCCAGCAAGGTTTCCGATGCCCGGAATAGCAAAATATTTATAGAAAGCCTTCATCTTGCTCGCAACACGCTGTTTGGTCACGCGGGAATACAGATGGGACAGGTCCTTGGGCGCAGGCTTGTCGGTGATGGACGCCATGGCTGCGGTGTCTCGCTGTCGAGTTAAAGAAATGATTCAATTGCAAGCAAATTAAGTCAATCGAGAATATCCTGAATGTCTAAGAAACACAAGAAAGTCTAGGCAGCAGAGAAGTGTCCCTAGATAGGTAATCAAGAATGTCCACTGTGCATTTGCATTGATCGATGACTATTTCACACTGGCAAGTGAATGGCATGGCTTGCCCGACTGCCGACTCCGATAGCGATAAGGAAAGTGCATTGACCACTGGCACCGGAAGCCTCGTTCCGCCAGTGCCTGCTGCAATAAGGCTAGTGCCCCTATTAGTAAGCAGTCAGCTCTCTCCGCGCTCGAGTTTCCTGCGCCCTGTTGCATCTTATTTGCGATCCAGATGTCGTGGCCAGCACATGAGAACCACGCAGGAAGGTCACAAGAGAAGGTCTGTTGGGAGTCCTGCTGTTGTTGCCATGGGGAGCACTTAGTATGCACGAGTTCTGAGGAGTGTGCGCAATCGCAATCGCATTCTAAGCCGCTCGTGAGTATGTGCATGCTGATTCCATCAACTCCCATTTTTTCGTCATTAAGCATAACCCTGTGTCATTATGTTCTGAATCCCCATGTGCATTCGACGGACCGCTGCCTTCAGAGTGTGCGACAGCGTGGGAGATGCAAGCTCAAATTGATGGTTCCCTCTTCGTGACGCGCATCCACATGTCGCTCACAATGAAGACTCCTGCACTAAAGGACTTCCACGGGTGTTGCGGGTTGACAATGGTGAACTCGAACTTCCGAAGCAGCTGTGGTAGAGGCAGAGGTTAGAATTCGATCTGGAACCAAGAAAACTCGAAAGCAAATGCCATCCAGCTTACCTGTGCGAACACCTTGTTGAGCTCGATGAAGGCAATGCTCTTCCCCAGACACGACGACCTCCCATAGCCAAACACCATGTCGATATTGGCCTCCTTGCGCCTGATCTCCTCAGGCGTGCCTTCCAGGAATCGCTCGGGCCGGAACACTTTGGCATCGGCCCCCCACAACCCTTCGTCCAGGAACAGTCCGAATGCACAGTATCCGATCTTCGTACCTCCAGGGACATAATATCCGTTGAGGGTGTCTCCCCCAGACGGCACGGTCTTGGACTGGAGCCCTGTAACAGGAGGGTGAATGCGCAGGCCTTCTCTGATCACGGCTTGGAGGTACGGCAGCTTCCTGGCTTCAGAGTCCTGGATGGGATCGGAGATATTTGCGGACGAAAGCTCAGCCAACATCTTTGCCAAAACGGGGGGGTTGGTGAGAATATGAAGCATCGTCGCACGTATCGCTGACGCGGTGGTGTCGCTACCGGCGAGGATTTGGACCATGGTCTCGGTTTCGGCGTCTTCACGTGAGAGGCCATGTCGAAGGAAGGATCCCAGCATGTCCATGCGTGGTTTTGCTCCGGGTTGGAATCTTTCAGCGACCACCGCCTTTGCCACTCCCATGATTTTGCCCAGACCATATGCGTCAGTATCCTTGGGCATGAAGAACTTCATAAGGGGCGACTGGAAGATCTTTGACAAGCCTGGGAATGCTGCACACAGAATCATGGCCGGGATAGTGTTTTCGGTTGTCTCGATATAGTGGAACACATCCTCGTCCTTCTCGAGAAACCCGAAAGCTCCTCCAAATGCAATGGCAGACAGAATGTCCAGCGTCAAATATTGGGCCTTGCGCGCGAAATCCATCGGCCTGAATTCTTCGGCAGTGGAGAGATAGTTGCGTTCGATGAGGTCGACCAGCTTTGCGATACAGTCGTCGATTGACTGCTCGAGGGTGGGGTTCTCCTTGCCAGCATACTAGCGACATGGTCAGCAATCCCACACTCAGCTGCCGGAAAACAGTTTGTGCTCAAATACCCCAGGGGCCATCTTGGCACGAAGCATCGCATGTCTCTCCTCGTTCCGCTCCGAGAGGATATTGTCACGATCGACTCGAAGGGCATCATACCAGTCAGATCTACGGTACGGAGATCTAGCCGCACCCATTGTCTTGAGGATCTCGGGATCACATGTGATGAGGTCGTTCGGCCCGATGCGAACCAGCGAACCTAGGAGCGAAACTGTGTGTCAGCCAGAAGTGAGGTTGGCAGTACCCCTGGTGGGATGGTTGTACCGTATTTGAAGCATTGTTCCGCAGACTCGATGTACATGGAACCATCCCAGGTGTGTTTGAGGAGCCATCCTTTGGAGAAGCCAGCAGAGAAGGGACCGGGGATGTGTCGCAGACGGTACCAGTCGTAGAAGGTCTTTGCGAGGGTGTAGACCAAGTAGACCCCGAGCCCGACACCAAGATAGGCGAGAGCGAGCATTGTTTCCTTTGGCCCTGGGGGAGTACAAGGAGATAAATGTGATGTCCAACCTCCTTTGTGTTCACATTCGCGGGGGAGTTGAGTTTCAGATCAGATCTCGGAAGGTACGTATTTGCGGGAGCTCTCTGTGATGGGGAACGGTGCCGATGGATGGTTCTGTTCTTCGTGTGGTGGGTCCCACCGTGTGAGAGACAGGAAAGGCGATAAGGACAAGGACCTGACAGCCACGTCTGGGGGGGAAGATGCAGGTGGTTGCACAGCAGCTGTCAAACGCCGGGTACCGAACGGGCCTGTTGCAGTAGCGTGGTCGGCGGCAGCAGGTTGAGTGACGCGGGTGACGCTGAGGGCGCAGTTGGATTGGTTCCTGGGGGTTGCAAATCTTCAGCACGTTTCCACAATTCTTTCACGGTGAAGGCCTCGGGAGGGAAGCTACACGGGCGCCAACCGGGGGTGGTCGGGGGGAGCGGACAGAGGGACAGGGGGGAAACCTTTGTGAATCTCGATTTGACTCGTTCTGGACCCCGTTGCTTCCTTCAACTTGCATCGCTGTCACTGTGGTTCACTGCCGACCGTGACTCTACGAGACTACCTCGTACTCCAACGTCCAAGGTCAATCCTACTCATAAGTAGCTAAGCAGTTCGTCCCGCAACTCGCTTACAGACTCAGACTGACAACATACTTGCTAGACTCCAACCATCTCGGCAGGTGTACAACCATCTTGGCCTCCGTGCCTCCTCACCGGCTATTCGGGCTTTGTCCCACTGATGCTGTATCTGAGGTTTCACCCGTCAGTCACGCCCATCTCACCGATCCGAAACATGCACATGCACATGCACATGGACAGGTTGGACGGGTTGCTCACATGGGCCAGAACGCATGATATCTTGTGTTCCTCATGTCTTTTCGGACGTCGATCAGAAAGGCCTCCAGCTCATCTGCCGTCCAGGCTAAACCTCGTGTGAAAAGGGCCAGGCTGATGCCCGACAGAGACGTGGTGAAATTGTGATATGTCCACATTCCTTTGCATTTTGCGTTGATGAGCGTCTTCCGGTCCAGATGGGAGCAAGCTTACCGATCTTCTTCAATTTGGCATCTTTCTTCCACGGGCTCATTGGCCAAATGTAGGGTGTTTCCACAACGTCGACGAACCCCGTCTCAACCATAATTCCCCTCACTGACTCGACACTATCAAGGGGACAACCCAACTGCTTACTTGCCTCAAGCATATAGGCTGCCCATCGAGCCAGTGCAGAATCCGGCGGAAGGGTTCCGTCCCGACACGCGAGGTGGAACGATATATCTTGCACCTCGAGCATCGCGCCTGGAGCAAGGTTGCTGTGCAAAACATCAGCATGGACGAGGAGGCTTCAGTCATTTTGGGTGAATGGCTCCCTTACTTGTAGCATTGCCGAATGAACTGCCGCCAATCTGCAATAGCACCCGTCATGAATCGGCTGAAGATGAAATCGAACTGGTAACTGAAGACCCATTGCTGTCCGACATCCATGACTTCAAACCTAACGTTGGGGGGAACGCTGCTTGCTAAATGAGCAAAGCAAACGGATGCTGAGAGTCACATTAGACTTACTAATTGGGTTGCACAGGGCTGACATCGACTCCGAGCACCTTTCCTCTGTCAACTGTCATTCGCGTGGAAAGCATGTTGGCAGCGACAACTCACGATTGCTTCCGGATGAAGATCACCTTCGACAGCATGTCAGCCACCGTATCCCTCTGACTCGGGCGATGCATTTTTTCTCTTACCGAATTCAACGGACCAGATGCCGGTGCCAGTGCCGACATCTAGCACATGATGCAAATCTCTTTTCTTCTCCACGCCACAGGTCGACAATTTGTCGCTAAAGGTCATCTTCAGGAGATGATGTTGGAGGTCTGGTCCAATCTACAGTCAGTAGGCCAACGAAAGTGAGGGCACCAGAACTAGATACTCTACCTAGTCGATCTAGCTCTATCTTTTGGGGCAATGGACATCAGTAGACTGGATTCCCACTTGCGGGAGGAATAATGGGTTCAACGTCAATACCTCATCATTGGGCAACACATACGCTGTAGAGAATTAGCTATAGCTTTGGAATGCTCCAGTGACGTACTTCGCTCGCCGTAAGCGTTATAAGTTCTGCCGTGTTCCTGGATGTAATCAAAGACGCTTGATGTCAGAGAGGAGGTGGACAGGAGATCGTCTTCCTGCGTGGTACATCAGCTTGTAGTCTTGCTTTCGAGACGGTAAAAGGCTAACATCTCCAAGTGCCGAGTCAACGTCCTCTGCGTCGCCTATAGGTTCAACCTAATAACCAGTATCAGTTATCGACCCGAGCGACGTAGAGGTAAGGCCATGATCAACCCTACTGGCTCAGCATCGGGGTCAGGGTCAGGGACAGGATCATGATCTTCCCCTGGGAGTGACATGAGGCAGGAAGGTCGCAGAGGATACCGATTGAGCAGAAACGATGGAGGCTTCCACGAGCAGACGTGTCTGTAGGGTCAATATGAAGGGTTTCTCATTGTTTGCTTCGAGATATAGTCCGGGTGCCATTGCGAGGCCCAGATCCGAGTCTGTCTCATTCGTGTAATGATTGAGAACCCTTGTCCGCTTGTTCCCAGCTCCCTCCAAAAAAAACCCCTGGTGCAACGTGTGATGCATGAGGATTTCAACACTGTCCGTTACGGGCGGGCTGTGTGAGTGCATCCCCCACGTCGTACGGCAGGGTGCAGTACGGACAGCTCTGATTAGATCTCATGCCATGTGGTCTGGTTGGTGACACAAGTTAGTTTAGCGACCGGATCAAGGTTCCCACTGGCGTAAACATTACACTAGGGCTGTCGATCCATGAGCATGACATTCTGATTGAGTTTGAACGGTCTCAGCAGGTGGGGGAGCTTGGGGTGCTTTTCTGCTCTCCGTCGGATCGTGATATGCAAGGTCTTTTGCCTAATGCTATGCTGACAATACCTTTCACTCTGCAGCAGGTTGATGGAGAAGACCCTTCCTGAGTTGCAGGCGCGTGTGACGACCTGTATCTGCATGCCGCCCATTTCGGATGTGATTCGGATTGTATCACAATACCACATCAATGTCAACATCTGCCGAGACGTGGTGAAGCCCGCAGGTGGGAGGTTACGTAGGAGAAGCGCGTTCTTGTGGCATGGCCAAGGCAATATGCGAGTCCTGCGTGCAGTCGGACGGGGTTCTAGGCCCATTGTGGCCCATCAGCAGGAGCTGCAGACGGATTTGAATCGTGGCTTGCAGCTTGCAACCACAAGCGACTGTTGTTGCTGCAAGCCATCTTTGTAATTAATGGTCGTAATGCTTTTGAATGGTGTGATACCTAGGTACCTACTCAGTCTCGACCACGCGTGAACCTTGGCGGCTGAGAGACGCATGGCGGAAACTACTAGGTACCTTCGTAACTCGCCCGTCCCCGAAAAATACGAACTTCTCTCCTCCTTCTTTCCCCCACATTGCGCCATAGTCGACAAAACCTGGCTCTTTCTTACATGAGGAGGATGGAGGACTTGCGCCATTCCATGTCGCCCACCAAATGAGATTCGTATGTGCGAAGAGTCCCATCTGCGGACTACCGCGTTGGTCTTGTCTTTATCATCGCAGCTTCCCGTCCACACCCATTTCCTTCCCTGCTAACTATTCTTCTGACATTCTCTCTGTGGATGTATTTTCCGTCCCCTGCATTGCCCTTTCGACGTGTCTTGCCCTTTTTGAATTTGACCGAGTAGCGAGATGGGCTCTGGACAATAGAGTCCATGTCACAACCACGCGAGGCAGAAGACCGGTTAGGCGCTCCACTCACAACGCACACACATCTCCGTAACAGCTGCTTGCAATACAAGACTACGTACCTAGGTAGGTAAGGACAGCAAGGAGGCTAAGCAGGCCGAAAGAAGCGAGAGTACTAGCATAGTCACTTACTCCCGCGAGTGACCTGTTCATTTCAAGAACGGAAGAAGCACCTTGGCCGCCGATAGCACTACGATTGAGAACGACTGTCAGGTTGGTTCGGAAAATAAGTGGTTGTTTCGAAATTGGAGCCATCCTTGCAATGAAGGAGAGGATCCATGGAGACCGAATGGCATCGAGAGACATTTCACCAGACCTACTTCCTGGCTCTGAGCTGGCTGTTTGGTGAGTACCGTGGCGCAAGGCTTTGCAAGCACCTTGCGGCAAGACACGCACCTGCGCTAGAGCGGTGGACACATCCTGGACGACGAGGAAACATCCAAGAGGAGAATAGTTTTAGAAAGAAGAGAGGCTATCATTTTTGGCGACTATAGGGTCGTTGTCTCCGCTGTCATGCTGCTTGGTCGCAATGTCTGGTCCATAGACGTGCCAGCGGTCTCCGAGGCGGGAGAAGACAAGAGCCAATAATAGTATCTATACTAGAAGACCCATATACTATATTCCAAAGGCATCATGTTCATGTTCTGAAGCAAAGGCATCGGGTAGCCCTGGTCCCAAGGTTCGGTACGGTATGCCACTGGTAGCCCACTAGCCGCAGCTTCCGGTCACGCTGTGGCCCGCCAGCCTTGTCAACTGGCAGAGCAACAGTGTGTCGCTCTCACGGCGCACGCTTGTCAATTCTGCTCAAGAGCGGCGACGGCCTACCATATTCGACAGTGGAGGTACTGGCGAGATTTCGAGGTAGAATTGTAGACCTACATACCTACCTAGAGTAAGTATTCTCTAGCAGTTTTGATATAGAAGCCCTCGGCCCTTGCCCCTCGCCCCATAGATTTGGCGGTGTCTTTTCTGCCAGTGTCAGCAACAGCCGCGCATCCATGTCGCTCCAGTCGCTCCATTCGCTCTCCTCTTCATCCACACGTTTCGTTTATTCTTAGCATTGGTTTGTTTGCGCGTCTGCTGATCTGCTTTCTGCTTTCTGGTTCAGTTCTCCTGCCTTCTACCTCGATGTTGCCTTTTGGATAGCTGCGGCGGTATCGTTTCCCTGTGACTCCTCTGCCCCTCCAGAACCTGTCTTCTTCTCTCGAGCGAAATGGTTGAATACCGTGACAACGAAGACGATCCTGCGTCCGAGACCCTCCCTTTCACGGATGAAGAGACCGCAAATGGTGCGCAGAGTCCAGAGTTGCACGTCCAATCTACTCCGGATTCACCTACCACGACTGCGCTCCCAATCCCCGTGTGGCTACGAGAATCCGCCACATCCTTCAAGTACAAATGGGTGCCCTTGCCTTTCCGCAAAGCAGGCAGGGCAGTCGCAACATGGGTCAAGGGGCCAGTTCCTCCTCGGGTCCTCAAGATAGAGCCAATATACCCCAAGATCCAGCAAGCTCCGATTAGGCTGTTGGATAAATACGCGCCCAAGAAAAAGCACAGAGTCATCCTCCTCATGGCACTGTACGTTTGCTGGTTCTTAACGTGGTCGCTCATGCTCAAGAGTCACTCTACATCGGGATTCATCAAGGGATACGGCAAGCCCAGCAACCTGTGGTGCGGCGCCAGCTTTTGGAACGAAGGCAACGGATGCGGGTTGAACGGCAACATGTGTCGACCTTTCTCCTCGGCCCATTTGACTTTCCGCTGTCCCGCGAATTGCAAAGGCGTTCATTTACTGGAAGAACATATGGTCGGGAACCAGTCGTTGCGGTATCAGGGGTTGGTCGTCGGCGGGCCCAAACCGGGCGAACCTGACTCGATGCCTGTCTATCGAGCAGACAGCTTCATCTGTCAAGCAGCCATTCATGCTGGGATCGTGACGGAAGCTACCGGCGGTTGCGGAGTGGCCACGCTCATCGGGTCTCACACAAACTTCCCATCCACCATGGCTAATGGGATTGAAAGTACGAGCTTCCCGGGGACGTTTCCACGATCCTTCACCTTCCAACGGCTGTCGCCCACCCAGGCCACATGTCCCACGGATTCGCGATGGCCTCTTTTTGCGGTCACGGCTGTAGCACTGGTTGTTCTCTCCATCTTCACCACCTCGCCCGCTGTCTTCTTCTTCAGCACCTTTATCATCATGTTTTTCCACGTCGGCCTCGTCTCGGATCCACCCAACACGGCCAATTTCTATGAAGCCATCAGCAAACTAGTGGAACGTCTCCTTCCGGCGTCATTTATCGCAGTTATCCTCTATCGCGTCGCTGCTCTGCCACTGCTCCGCGGCCTCACTGCCCAAGTGGAGAAGACGGTGCTGTACTTGGGATTCTGTTTTATCGGCGCGTTGAACAACTATACATTTGCTCCGCTCATCCCCATAGAACGACTGACACCCCGGGACCTGGCGCAACCAGGCGCGCCGTTCGCGCTTGCGCTCATCGTCACCATCATCCTGGTCATTGTCATTTCGCAAATCCACTACATCCGCGTTTCGGGCAACATGCCGAAATACCTCGCCATCTATGGCGCCATGGCTCTGACGTTGATCATCCTCCTCGTGCTGCCCAACCTCCGACTGAGGATCCACCATTACATTTTGGCGATGCTGTTCATGCCTGGAACATTCACGCAGACGCGGGCCTGCCTCGCCTACCAGGGGTTGCTACTGGGCCTGTTCGTGAACGGGATCGCCCGCTGGGGGTTCGCATCCATCATCCAAACCCCCGCGGCTTTGGGCGAAGCGAACTCGGGCGGCGGGAGCGGCTCGCCGGGGTCATGGTGGGGCGCGAAATCGCCCAACGTGACCGCCGTCGTCGCACCAGACATCTCCAACATCACCTTCAACTGGGGGCCGTTGCCCCGCGACAGCGGCGTGGACGGCGTGAGCATCCTGATCAACGACGTTGAACGCTGGCGCGGGTATACGGACGAGGAACTCTACTGGGACCAAGAAGGTGTCACGCTGAAAAGAAGGCACGAAAGAGGCGACACGGACGACGCGCTGGAACCCGAGTTCTTCAGGTTCGCCTGGATGAGCGGATCCCAGACGGGGCTGTACTCGCGCGTCGGTCTGTGGGATGAACACGGCCAGTGGCGCGGGCCGGAGGAAGGGACCACCAAAAATATGGGCATTGGGGACGGTGACGGTGCCGAGGTGAGGAATTATGGAGGGGAGTTCGATGTTGTTGACGACGTCGAAGACGAAGACGAAGATGAGTGGTCCCAGGAAGATGCGGCAGAGTTATAACACACCCCAGAAGAGACAGGGAGGATGTTATACTTCCCGGAGCAACACACCGCCCGTGAACATGCAATGCGAGTTTGTTATTGGATATACCCGCGGAAGCACGCATGAATTCACACACCGAGTGAGGGAAATCTAGGCCGCAGGATGAGGAATATATATATATAGAGAGAGAGAGAGAGAGAGAGACAGACGGACGGAATGGATGGATGGATAGATGTAGATCTGATATATGATATATGATATATGATATATATCATGCATAGTACCTACATATGTACCTAGGTAGGTATGTATGTATGTGCGAAATGTGGAAATATGACTCATGATGAAAAGAAGACGAGACGACGGACGAGACGAGCCTGTCGCGCGCGAGATCACTGTGGTTTCGTACATGTACATATACATGATACTCTTATCAGCCTTGACGGGGGCTGGGTAAATAACCTAGGTAGGTATCGCTCACCCACCCACTCACATACGACATAGTACATACATAGTAGGTGCCTAGGTAGATATTTCAGGGGTAATCGAATCTCGAATGACACGGATACGGTACCTAGGTACATGGACGGCAAGACACACACAAGGTAAGTGATTCTCTCCAGTCTAACTCGCTATAAGTAGTGACAGGCTCCGAAACTCTCAACACCTACTTTGTACATACAGTAGGGGTACATAGGGGAGTAGGGGCGTTCTCATCTCTCCTGTGTGCGGATGACCACTGGTAACAATTTTTAATTTCTACAACTTTGCCTTTGACGTCCGCATCTCCGCGTCCTCCTTGTACAAGTCATCCAACAACGCCCGAAACCGTTTGACGGCAACAGGCCTCTTCAATTTCAGGGTCGGGGTGAGCAGCTCGTTGTCAATGGTGAAGGGCTCGAGCATGAGTTTGAAACTCCTGACGCGTTCGTACCCCGCGAATTTCTTGCGGCGGCCGCACTTGTCTAGATCCTTGAGGACCGCCTCTTTGACTTTGGGGTCGTCGCATGCGCGCAGCAGCGCGGGGACGTCGGTGGGCGAGATGTCGCGTGCCAAAATCTTGGACGCAAAGGGCGCAAACACGTCCGGTTGAATGCCAAAAATGGCAACCAGCGAGGTTTGGGACGAGTCGCCGTGCACAAAAGCTTGCGCCAAGTACGTGCAGGAAGACAGGTACACGCCTTCGATGCGCTCCGGCGAAATGTACTCTCCCTGCGCCAGTTTCAGGACGTTCTTGCGGCGGTCGATGATTCGGAACCGGCCTAGCTCGTCCACACTGGCAATATCGCCCGTCTTGAACCAGCCATCCTCCGTGAACGCCTTGGCTGTTTCTTCTGGGTTCTTGTAGTACCCTTGGAACACGCACGCGCCTCGCAGCAAGAGTTCACCACGTGGATACGGCTTATCTTCAACACTGTACTCCATGTCGGGCACCGAGATCAGACATGCTTCTACACAGGGGACAACACCGCCACAGTTGCCGACGGAAAAATCATCGGCTGGCTGAGTTAGTGCAATGGCGTACGTCTCTGTCAATCCATATCCCTGATACACCCTGGACGACAGAGCGACACGTAGGAACTGTTGCAGTGAGGGGTCCAACGGTGCTGAGCCCGAGACGACGGTGGCTGCACGATCAAGACCCAGGGCGGAAGAGACCTTGCGGCCCCAGATGCGGTCGTAGATCACGTGGTTGTAGGTCGGGCTTGGCGGAGCGGATCCGGGGGATCTCGGAGCGGGATTCGAGTTGGCCAGTTTCGTACGGACAATGTAGCGGCTCAATGCACCCTTGACGCCAGGCTGCTCGACCGTGTTGGCCTTGATCGCTCCACCAAATCGATTCAGCAATCTAGGTACGGAGGCGAAATTGGTAGGACGGAGGAGTTTGATGTCGTCCACAAGTTCGAGAATGTTGCCGTGGAAGTAGCCGATCCGACTACCACTCCAGAAAGCAGTGTGTTCGAGCAAGCGACCGTAAATGTGGGCAAGGGGCAGATAGCTCATTGCGACGGCATTTTCCTTGACTGAAATTGAGATGAGGGAGGCGGAAGTGGCTGCTACGCACATTGCGTGGGTGAGGAGGACACCTTTCGGGGCTCCGGTGGTCCCAGAGGTATAGTTGATGGTGATGGGATCTGAGGGTTTGGGCGGGTTGTTTGGTTTCCCCAGAGATGCTCCTAGCTTTTCCACCGCATCGAGTGAGTATATTTTGAGTCCAACATCTGCCGCCATGGCGTCGAGGAGCTGCTGTTTCGACAGTTCTGGCTTTTCGTTGGGTCCCGGTTCAAGAGGGTCAAGGACGACAAGGAATTTGAGGTTCGGGATGCGCGGCTTCAACTTGATGAGCGTCGGGACGTGTGGGAGAGAGCAAACGACGGCGGCCAATTCGGCGTGTTGAATGATGTATTCGGACGCGTCGGGACCGAGTGTGTCGTAGAGAGAGACCGAATACAGCGACTGGGACATGCAGGCCAGATCCGTGAGTTGCCATTCAGGTCTGTTCTGGCACCATAGTCCAACGCCGTAGTTGGTGCCCTGGATTCCTTCTCTCGCGTGCAGTTCGACCAGCCCAGCGCCAAAATCCGACCTCCTCTTGCGCACTGTCTCGTAATCCAGCCATTCGTAGGGTCCGTATGCCTGTTTGGACGAGTCGTAGGGACGGTAGCCTAGACATGGAGCGTGAGGAAATCTCTGGGCGGCATATTCAAACATTTCATGGGCCGTGGTAATGGAGGGGTCGAGAGTCTCGAGGATTCCATCCCGACATTGACGATGGCGGTAGACGGGGGTGCGACTGGGCTTCTCCGAGCCGGGGATGGTGATGGAATATGGCTGGCCCTTGGGAGGGGGTTGGTAATACTCGTCGGCCTTCTGGGCGTAGAGCGGCCTGGACGAGAGGAGAGGCATGGCGAGGGCGAAGGACGAGAGCAAGGACGAGGACGAGGAGGAGGAGGGAGAGGTGGAAAGAGGAAGAGAAGGAAGGTCAATCAATCACGGCGTCTCGAAGAAAGGGGAAGTGGAGGAAGTAAAAAACTGGAGTATGAAGAGGAATGACTCGCCGGTCCTTTAATAACTCACAGGAGGTGGAAGTGGTCGGAGGAGCGTCAGATTCACTACTACGACTTGATGGAGGATCTTTGACCTGTGTTTGGATTTGCATGGATCGCCTGCAGCTTGGGGGAAGGAACTGGTGCGCGTGCCTGGCGAACCGACTTGAGCAATAATGCTGCGGTCTGACACGGCATTTACCAAAACTATTCATAGCGCTCCATACCTAGGTAGGTACCTAGCTCGCTAGGTGCCTAGGCCATCATACTCTTTTCTCGTCAGACCGGTGCCCATTTATCTGTGAAGGGGTTGCTCGGACATGACTGATTGGAATGCCATGTCATCTGCCTCTTCTCCCTTGGTCGCAACTACTCGGGCAGGAAAAAATCATCCTCATCATATGCCACGCCACCGGCGCGACTTGTCCCATCTACAACTAGTCTACGAATGCTACTTGTGCGAGTAACACGGTCATGCCTCGGCATCCCCGAGTTTAACCATACAATTGCCAGGGCCCCCAGTGGAAAGCCCCCAGGCAAGTGGACCAAGTCACGGACATGTAACCCAGATGGTCGGCAGCGCCAGTAATAGAGACAATCAATTATACTGGATACAGGTCTTGGTGACAGAGCCTCGGCGAGCCATGGAATGCACATATGACCGATACAGGGCGCAGTGGGCGAAGGGCTGGCAACTTGAATTGCCGAATGCGAACTTTCGAAGCATGTGAAATTCTTCGAAACAGTCCGACTCCGAGAACCGTCGTCCGCGTCCTAATAACTACTCACCGATTGGCTGCTACAGCTTCTCCCGGAATTCCCATTCCCAGCTCTTGGTTCGCTGCCTCACAGAGTGACTTTCAGCTCTCCTGCTTCAGCCCAACAACCCCCTCGCTCGCTACCTCGTACTTAGATAGACAACCGCTTTCTCCTTCCTCTGCATCGCTCCATATACGGAAAAAACCTCTTGTGTTCCGATGAGGTCTCTTCTCAGGTCAAACACCCGTCGTTCTAGAGATTCGGCCCTGTATCCAATGTGTCATCAGGATCCTTCTTCTGTATCGCAACATTCCATGAAACGAAACAAGATCAAAGGTCAAGAAGATCAGGTAGCCCCACTGAGTGCCGCATCACCACTTGGTTTCGCTCCCGTCGCTGCATTGTCCTTGTTGCCCTCTGCGTCCGGTCGGGCAGCTTCGCTGGCAGCAAAGCTTTGCTCAAAGTCGTGAATAATGTCGTCGATATGCTCAATCCCCACACTGATTCTAATCATGTCTTCGGTGACGCCCGAGTCTATGCGCTCCTGCTCGGTCAGTTGTTCGTGGGTCGTCGACCACGGATGAATGGCGAGCGTCTTTGCATCTCCAACACTGTCCTCCAATTAGCTGGACGGTCTTTGGACAAACTCAGAGAAACACTCACTTGGCCAGGTTGGAAATAATCTTGAATCCGTCCACCACCTGCGAACCTGCGGCGGAGCCACCCTTGACTCCGACAGACATGACGCCTCCAAACCCGCGGGGAAGATATTTCTTGGCTAGTTGATGGTAGGGGTGGCTCTCCAGCCCAGGATACGACACCCACGCCACGTTAGGATGTTTCTCGAGCCATTTCGCCAGCTTCAACGCGTTCTCCGCAATCCGCTCGCATCGCAAGCTCAGTGTCTCAACACCCAGGATGAACTGCTGCGCGTTGAAGGGCGACATGCAGGATCCCAAATCACGCAGGATCTCCACACGCACTCGAATGAGGAAGGCCAAAGGCCCAAAGGTATCAACAAACTTCAAGCCATGATAGCCCGGAGCGGGATCGTTGAATTGAGGGAACCTTTTCGCGTTGCCTGCCCAATCAAACTTGCCCGAATCGACAATGATGCCACCAATGGAGGTGCCATGGCCGCCAATCCATTTAGTCGTACTGTGCACAACGATATGTGCACCATGTTGGATCGGCCGACAGAAGTAGCCACCGGCGCCAAAAGTGTTGTCCACCACCAGAGGCACCCCCTTGGCAGTGCAGACTTTGGCAATCGCCTCAAAGTCTGGGACGTTGTAACGAGGATTGCCAATGGTCTCGACATACACAGCTTTGGTCTTGTCATCAATGGCGGCCTCGAAGTCTTCGGGTTTCTCCGAGGTCAAGAACTTGGTCTGAATACCCAAGCGGGGAAACATAACCTTGAACTGATTGTAGGTGCCGCCGTACAGGTTGGACGTCGAGACGATGTTGTCCCCAGCGTGCGCCAGCGCCGCAATGGTCATGAATTGCGCAGCTTGACCGGATGAAGCGGCCACAGCGGCAATGCCCCCTTCGAGGGCGGCGATTCTTTTCTCCAAGACATCCACGGTAGGGTTCATGATCCGGCTGTAGATATTCCCAAACTCTTTCAGACCAAACAGCCTGGCGCCATGAGCACTGTCGTTGAAGGTGAACGAGGTAGACTGGTAGATGGGCACAGCGCGGGAATTGGTGGCAGGATCTGGCGAGTGGCCAGCGTGGACCTGAAGGGTCTCGAATTTCTGAACCCAGTCGTCGGAAGGCATCGTGAAGGCTGTTGGCTTGCTTGGAGGGGAAGATCGACAGCTCAGTCAGAGAGGAGTTGAGGACGGGAGCAGCTAGTCAGTCACCAGGGAATGAAGGTTAGGACATGCAGGATTGCCGCACTGCTGGAGTGAGGTTATGTGTACTGTGTTGAAGGGTGGTAGAGGGGAAGAGAGGAAGATGGGGTGGAGAGAAAGAGCAGTCAATACCTGTATTGGGTCTCGGCTCAAGGGCTACGGAGAGCTCCAGAGACACGGAGAGATACGAGCGAGGTAACGCTGGAGAGAAGCTTCTGAAGATGGCGTGCACAGAAAGAAAAGTCTTGGAGGGGGCGGGTGCCTCGCAGTCTCACGGCTCACCTTTGATCATCTCGAGGTACCTCGAAGCGTGTTCCCCGCATTTGAAAGACTCAATTGGACGCGGTGCTAGAGAATTGCGTGATCGGACCATCAACCCACGTCACTTTCAGTTGGAGCCAGAGAGCACCGTCGCATTTCCGCCCCAGGTAGATACGAAGACAACTTGACAATTTGTTCGTATCTTCAGTTGTTGTGACTCAGCTGTCTGCGTGAAGCTGGGGTGATTGTAGAGAATATGCAAAGTTGGGATCATGAACAGCCTTGTCCCGATGCGGCGTAGGCGACCATCCGGTGAGCTGACGGGGTCTGGTACCTGACATGCAAAGCGGAAAATCATTGAGCTCGCAGGGCACACGGTTTTACTCCAAGCAGAAACGGGGTTTCTTGCTGCTGCCCCAAAGCGACGATGCTCATATCCGAGGCTGAAGGCCTTCGTGCCCAAGTCTTCGGATCCGGGGCGGAGAAGAACGTCAAATTATCTAAGCGACAAACCATACGCCGCCTAGAAAAAGAAATCCTAGATCCATGACGCTGGTACACCGACCTCGCGAAACCCTGTGGTTTTAGGGCCCCAAGTTGTCGTTGCAACTACAAGGGTAGAAGCAGGCAAGGCGGTCACGATCACCCGCCATGGCTCTGGGGCTGAACAGCGTTATCCATGACATGCTCAATCGAATATCTCCCCGGCGCGGAAGCAGGCCTGCATTTCTCGAATTCCGCTCGTCCAAGGTCTTTATTGTTTTCGCTGTGTGCTGGTCTGTCTTCACTGTGGGTTCCGATCTGTCAGGCATTCATGGCGGTACAGCTGCTCACCACGGTCCAGGATGTCTTCCTCTACGGGGTCGTTGTTCCCGTTATTCCCTTTGCGCTGCAAACACGAGTGCACGTGGCCCATGCCGACACGCAGCATTGGGTTTCCGTATTGCTCTCCGTATATGCAGCTGCGTTGCTATTCTTCGCCCCTATCTTTGGCTGGCTCGCCGACCAGACAAGCTCTCGCCGGGGGCCATTTCTTGCCGGGCTCGTCCTCCTTACCGGATCAACTTTGATGCTTTGCCTGGGCAAAACCATCCCCGTGCTGGTGGTGGGCAGGCTGTTGCAAGGGGTGTCGGCTGCTGTGGTATGGGTGGTCGCCTTGGCCCTCATGGCAGATACGGTGAGTGAGCAGGAGTCAGGCCAGGCCATTGGCTATGTCAGCCTTGCGACCTCGTTGGGGGTCTTGGTGTCGCCGCTGATTGGTGGCGTGGTATACGAGCGGTCGGGATACTACGCTGTGTTCGGGGTCACCTTTGCTGTGATCGGATTCGACATCCTCCTGCGGCTGGCCTTGATCGAGAAGAAAATAGCTGCCAGGTGGCATGAGCCAGACACTGCTACCCATCAGCCCACGTCAACTCCTCCTGCTCAGCAGGACATAGAACTCCATGATCGGAATGCATCGACCGCTATGGCCGAGAAAAGTGCGAATACGGCGGTCGCCGAGCCTGCGACCGCACGCCCTGCACGAAAACTACCATCCATGTTGATCCTGCTCAAGTCGCGACGTATTCTGGTGGCCTTTTGGGGGAATCTCGTGGGGGCGATGACCTTTACTGCCATCGATACGACTCTTCCCTTGTATGTAAACCAGATTTTCGGCTGGAATTCTTTGGGGGCCGGGTTGGCATTCCTGGCATTGATTGTGCCGGGGTTTGCAGGTCCGTGGATAGGGCATCTGACAGACAAGTACGGCCCGCGCTGGATTGCAGCGTCGGGGTTGGTGCTGTCAGTGCCTTTTTGGGTGCTGCTCCGGCTGGTTGACCATGACACAGTCGGCCAAGCAGTGTTACTGTGCGCACTGCTGGTGCTCTTGGGAGCCGCTACCGCGCTTCTCTTGACCTCCTTGATGGCAGAATTCAGTAAAGTGTGTGATGCAAAGGTGCGGCAGGAGCCTGATGTCTTTGCTGGGAAGTCTGCTTATGCCCAGAGTTACGGGATCTTCAATGTGTCATGGGCTGGAGGGAGTCTGCTGGGCCCATTGGTATCTGCGGCGGTCAAAAGTGCTGCAGGCTGGAAGACCATGACGTGGACTATGGCACTCTGGTGCGCTGTAGGGATTCTGCCCACGATTCTGTACTCGGGAGGGATGATCTCAAGGGGGAAACGACGTGGGAACAGGGGCGAAGTGGTTGCTGGAGGTGAAAGTGCCTAGCCACGCGTAAGATGGACAGCAATAAAGTCGCAACCGTCAAGTTTGCCAGACAGGAAGGATTCTTGAGGAGCGTGGTGTACGGCGGGTGTTCAAGGCGTACACAGAAGATGTTGTGGTGTCGAATCAATGACTGCGACGCGTTTGGATCTGAAACGCGGGCCCTGCGCATCGCGACTTGACAAACTTGTCGCAGCCTCGGCTCCATCGTCCATCCATCATTGCGTCGCTTGTCGTCCATCCTCTTCGTCTGTTTCATCTTCTTTGTTCTTCTCCGACTTCCATCTGAATGTCAAACACCATCTTCCCACTCCCCGTCGTGGTCGACCAAAGGCCGTCCATGCAAGTCGTCCTCTTTGATGCCATCTCAAACAAACCAATCTTGCTGTCCTCCCAAAGCGTTTCTTGGTGCGCATGTGGGACAAACGAGGAACATGTCGTCCAGGATTCGCTCACCGCTGATTGCTTTATGAACACCTGTCTCGCTCTTCCTTTTCCCCTTCTCTACGTTGATTCTCATCTATTTCCACGCCCGCGCCGGTTGTGAGTGTGTTGTATTAGTACTGACAGTTCCGGAACAATCTTCTCGGCGGGTCACTAAGTTCACCTTCTCGGCGTCGATGTTTTGATCAATTTTAAATTTATTTCTCTTCTCTGCAGGACCTCTGTTTGAAGCCATCATCGTCGTCATCATCTGCCAACAGCATCTTCATCTCTCAGAGATCTAGGAACATCTCTCTCATCATCAGAACTTGCCCACGTCGCCATCAGGAACAACAGCAAGAACCCATTCAAAATGTTTCTCAGCCCAGTCCTTATCCTCCGCATCGTTCAAGGGGCGTTGGCTTTTGTCGCCATGGCGCTCGGAGCGACTGGTGTGTTTTCCTGTTATTCCAAGGTAGTGCTGAGCTGACAGACAATTCAGTGGCCAACGTCTTGAACACCCACCATCCTGCCCTTGATGTCCCAGCTGGTGTGGTCTTCTTCATCTTCACTGCCGTCTTCACCATGCTCGTCACGGTTCCCTACACAATCTTGACACCTCGCTACTTCCCGGTCCTGGCTCATCCTTTTGCAATGCTCGCGGCCGAAGCCACAACGTCAATCTTGTGGCTGGCCGGATTCGCCGCCGTTGCAGATCGCTTGCGCCGATCAGACATTTGTCAAGTCGGTGCCTGTCAGTCCGCCACAGGCAGCGTCGTGGTCGGCGTCTTCGAGTTGTAAGTACCTGTGATCGATGCTTCCGGGCTTGTTCTGACCAACTCAATAGCATCCTCTTTGGGATCACAGCCTTCTTCGCCTTTTCTCATATCTTTCTGGGTGGCCGGTTCAGTGGGAATAAGCCTCAAAACAAGCAGGGGCGGACCGGCGTTGAGCTCGTATAGCGCTGGAAAAGAGGGCCAGATGTAGATAGCCACGATAGCACAGCAAGCCGTCGCAGACATAGAAGAGACAAAGAATGATGCTGCCACCTTGTTTGCCTTTTGCCGCGGACACCTGCCTCGGATCATTTCCTTGCCGGATCCAGAGTTGGCAAAGGCAGTTGATCACACTGCCACACCTGAATTTTGGCATTTCTCTCCCTCGAGGTTGGCGTACTTTTGGCCCTCTTCGGGACGCCCATTTCACATTGCCATCAGAGCGTCCTTCCTGTGTTAATTGAGCTTACAACAGCTGTGAATGATAGACGACGCCATGCCACTGAGCGTCCGAGTGTGTGCTGGACCGGCAGAGCGGCTGTTGATCTCATGCGCGTGCCTTTCTGTGTCTCCAGACTGCTCCTCCTCCCCACCCTTCTGAGGCTTTCAGCGTGCACCTGACGTCTTTCAAAAGCTCAACCGAACGCTCACAAATATTCTTCGGACGACGAAGTTTCCGACTTCTGTACACCCTCGATTAGCCAAAGTGGTGCCACCGCGAGCGGAGATGCTCCTCTCCTCTGCCGACGCCTTCTGAACGATGCCGCACGCCAACAAATTTCCCACTCATCCGCAAGACGATCCTGCCACAGGAACATCCTCATCATTTCCTCGGTGTCTTCCCACGATCTCGCCTCCGGCAACTTGTTGATCAGGTTGTCGAGAACAACATGTCGTTCTGGAGATGCATCAATCTGGGTGTCCCAAGCACTGGCCGTGACTATCGAACACCAATAAAGGCACCGATTGAGCCAGGGGCTCCGAGGGGTCTCAGTATGCGCGTTGAATGTTTCCAGGAGGGGGCGAAGAGGTCGCGCGAGCGGGATGTGAAACGACATCTCGTTGTAGAGATGTAAACAGAAGGCCAGCAATGCTCGGGATATCTGCATCTCGATTGGAGTCAGCTGCAGGGCAGAGAGACACTGGAGATCGTAAATTGCCCGCTGCATTGTCATGTCAGGCTTCGGCTGGGCGTTCCTCTCGTGCTGAGAGGACGCAATCCAGATGAAGAGTTCCGTCAGCTTCACCAAAAAGCTAATCAGTTCGACCGCAATGCTGCCACTCAATGCAACTTCTGCAAAGCCCTCCGGCAACTGCGCAATGACTGCGCAGAGATCAGGGAGAAAAGGGTGGCCCGGATAAGTCAATGTACTGATCCTGTGGCCTTTCTCGTTGATCCGGGTTGCATAACTCGGCTGATTAGCTTGCAAGAAAGAGGCAAGCACTCCAAACCTATGTTCAGCTGAGCCTGAGTTATATGTTCGGGAGAAACGCTGCTTACGCCAGGGCCCTCCCTCGCACAAAGCTCTTAACGCCGGTATCATATTCGGGTTCGGTGGATGCTAACATGTTCTCCAGGACACGGAGATGGATTTCAAAGGATTCCAGATCGTTGATCATGTACTAGAATATCATCAGACTGGAGGAAGTTTGGTGTTTGACACATCATGCCTTACGTTCAAGGTGAGAAGCGTAGACATTGTCAGCAAGACGAGGTCTGGATTTGGCCGATCAGGAGCCATCAGAGCATCTCTCAGCTCTCTCAGCGCGATTCCTCGGTGTCGAAGCAACATCTTGTCGGCCAAAGGGTCTGATCCCCTCCTCAAGACCCACGCCGCTCTTGTCATGGCAATGGTTGCCTGGAAAAGCATCGAATTCCGCAATGCTAATGGTAACACCAGTTCGAGGAGCGCATTCCCTCCATTCTGGACACTGAAGGCCTGTGCTTGCTGGGGCGCCCATACTTGAACATCTGAGAATGATGTGTGTGAGAGCGATCTCGGTTGTTTGGCTAACGCGGAACTCACAGTAATCTGCCATGAACTGTACGCCCCTGGAAGCCCGCACAACCGGGTATCGAACAAAAGGATCGATCCGATACCCACCCTCGATTGTAAGTAAGGGAGAGGGACAACGGCTATTCTCCGAGTCATCATCGGTGTCAGGGGTTCGATTGGAGTTGCTGCGCGAGAGATGGAGGGAGCGCCGACCGGGCGTAGGCAACGCTCCTCGCTGGCTGTCCATGACTATGAGATGATGGGTAGAGACATAGGCGCATTCCCGTCAGGTCATCGGCAAATCGCAGGTGAAGACGTCAGCAAGTCAAGGGCCATGGCTGAAGATGTACTGACGGCGGCCGGTTCCAAGATCGAGCAGCTCATGGGAGGGAGCTCGCCGTTGACCTTGAAGCCGCACCTCGGAAGGCCGTGCGTGGCCGTGGCCGTGGCGCTTCGCTTGAGCGCGGGCGCCTGAGGCGCACTCGACAACCTAGCAACCACATGGCTTCCGCCGATTCGGATCTCGTAACGGATCGAAGTCAAAGCCCGTACGTAAGTCGAGAAACTTAGCCTCGGATTGCTCAATGGTCCCACCATTTCAGCGCATGGCACACATGCATGGTTTGTAATCTTTGCTCCTGGAGAGCTGCCCTATTGGGGAACTATTGGGATGGAGAAAACCTCGGTCGACGAATTGGAGGTGGTCATAGGGAATAGGGTTGGGAGTCTTGCCCTGACGGCAGCGGGTCGAGTCAGACTTGGGTGTCGTGCTCTCGAGCCTCCGACGTCAGATCGATACCAGCAGCTCGTCCAAGTCGTCTGCAGACATTCTGAGATCGTGAGCAAGCATCGATCTGCGGCCTGTTTGCGAACAGAATTTGGCAAGTGGTGTGTCCCGAGCAGAAGACCAGAGTGGTGCGATCGCCCACGACGGTGAGTAATCATACGCATACGCAGTATGAGACTTGCATGGTTGTCGCCCGTGCTGTAAGCGTCATGGCCTTCTGAGAGAGGAGAGACCTGGAAGTGAGCGTTGAGACTGAGGTCGGTGCTCCTCTCCAACCCATATTGGCGCTGATGTGACGGCCATGTCACCCACCACACCGGCCTTCTGTGTACCTATATCTACCTTTTTGGGGAGTATTGCTCTCTGTGCCGCCTCGTATTGCAACATCATGGCACAGAGGGGTGGTAGACAGGTAGGTACTTAGGGCGGGGCCATGGAGCCACAGGGTCTCTCCATCCCAGCAGCAACAACGGAGGCAAACAACAACCGGGAGCCTCTTGATATTATATACTCGCACACAAACCACCATCGCGCCAATATATGGGTTGTTGGTCAGGGCTTATTCAGCGCCCATGGCCTGGGTAACCTACCTGGAGAGATATATACCTCTTGTCGATACATAACCCGTCCCAAGTATATGCCCTAAGTATTATGCGAAGACGCGAAGGATCGAAGCGAGATCCAAGGGGGGGAAGATCACAGCTCCAAATGATAATACGACCATGTACTCCGTACCGAGCGAGCGAACGAGCGAGTAACACCCAGGTATACATCGTATGCCGCCCGGACGTACCCAAGAAAAGAGATACATTACTCCCCTTCTTCCTTGGGGGGAGGGTTGGTTTTTTGATATGCTCCATTTATTAACCCCTTCTGCCATACAAAATCACATTTTTCTTGACTTTACTCTCGGCTCTCTCTGCCTATCTGCGCGCGCGCTTGCTACATGTCGTGTGGGGTTGGGTCTGGATTAGACAAGAAAATATTTTCCACCAAAAGGAAAAGAAAACCAATCAATATCAGAGGAGAAGACGAAGGCGGAAAAAATGGTCAAGTCCGGGAGAGATTGGGGTCGGTCCATCACCGTGTAATCGAGGCTGTACAGTTTTTTTTCTCTTCCACCCTTTTTTTTTGGTTCTCCTCCAAATCCCCCGCTGCAAGGTGCGAGCATTCACTCACCACCCACTCTCTGCTCCAAGCAAAATTGATGTTTGCCCGCCTGTCCGGACTCCCACCTTACTCCCTCCGGTGTCATGGCGTCTCGGGGTATGGTATGCAGGGGGTCAGGACTCAAGAGCGGAAAGTCAGGAAATCCGCAGCCTGCAATGTGCAAATCAAGGATCGTCAGCACAGGATTCCAAAGCGGTCGCTCAATGGTCAAATATACGAAAACTTTGCGCAGCAAACACTTCATTAGCCGGGTACGGGTTGCGCGAAACTCACCTTGTCAATGTTATAATCGTATTTCTCCAGTGCTGCAAGGCTCTCTTCCCGTGACCATCCCATCGCCGTCAATCGCTTGAGGATTGGGTCGTCGTGTTCCGTGCCCGTACTCAGCGCGCGACCGATTTGAGGTCGTTCGGCCTTTGACCGTGGCGGAGATGACGCCTGTGCTGGTGGAACGACGATTGCTGGCGTCGGGGAAGACACACCCGACTGCCCTTGCGGTGGTGACGGTGTAGAAATTTCCACCGCCTGCGTTTGACTTTGCGGGAAACCAGCCGCTGGTTGCGAGGGAGCACTGTCATTCGCATTTGTGTTCAATGGCGCGAAGAGAGCGTCCCAGTCGTGCGAGACAGGAGGAGTCGTGGTCTGGGCTTGCTGGGGTGGTCCGGATGTCGTTACGGCGGAATAGAAATCGTCATTTCCAGCCTTTGGCGTCCCGTTCGTGACTGGGCCTGACGGGAATTGCGCGCGAGAGGGTTGCGGAGGCGAATCGAAAGTCGGGTCAAACTCCGGGGCAGCACTCTTCGGGGGACTGAAGGCAGCGTCCTCGTCGTCCTCGTCATCCTCATCGTCTTCCACAGGGGCAGCCCCCACGCCTGAAAATGCAGAGTCAAAGTCAAACGGTGCGCCTGTTGTAGGTGGCGGTGCCGTCGCTTTGCTTTCTGGGGGACTTCTTGAGTGGACTTCGGGACCGTATGCTGGCGGAACTCCACTTGGGGGAGGAGCAGGATGGCTAGACCCGCCGGCCGTTGGAGGCGGTGAAGTAGGGTCTTCACGCTCTGGTAGCAATCCTTTGAACTCTCGGGGGAAATGGGTTGGGTTGTCCTCAGGTACCGCATCGCCATAACTGGGCGGGGATTGTTGGGATTCCACCCCGGGCAGTGAGCTAGCATTAGATAAGGAGCCGGCCATGGCAGGGCGTGGTGACAGTGTGCTGTTCGGCGCTGGTGCGACCTCGGGCTGCTTGCCAGTTCTCACGTCAGTTGGGCTGTCTCGAGGCGGAGACCTGGTGTTGAAGTCGTCGTCGAATTTCATGGGTGTCTCGTCCTCGCTGTACTCGCTACTATCATCATCATCATCATCGGCGCCAAGTTCCTGAATGGCCGGGAACTCCTCGTTGGGTTCGCCCTTCGGCTTGTCCATCTCGGCAAAAGCAGAATCAAAATCAGCTGCCTTCTGAGACGCTGAGCGCTGGTGTGCTGGCCCTCCAAAGAAATCGTCAAAATTCTGCTCAGGGGCCTTGGAGGGTGCCGTGGGTGGTGGACTGGTCGGTTTATCACCATTAGTCGTGGCAGTGGCGGCAGCAGCGGCACCTGCGCCAGCGGCCAACGCTGCAGCGCCGGCCCCTGCAGCAATCACTGTCGGATCGACGCCGGGAGTGTCGGATCGTGAAGCTGGAAACGCTCCAGGAATGTCTTTGAACTGGTCGGCTGAAGCCTTACCGAAGGTTTCGTCCGCCGTTGTTTCTCCAGCGGATGGCTGAGGTAGAGTCCTGCGAACAGATTCCTGTTCTTCATCAGGTGCTGCGGCTGTGAAGGGATCGTCGGTCGATTCCTTGTGCTCGGGCGGGCTTGCGGTGGACGCAGGAGTCAGCGGTTGGGGCGTTTCACCGGGGCTGATCCTGCTTGCGGGTGCCGCAACCTTGATGGAAGAGCTGATGGAATCCTCTCTCTCAAGTGGTCTGCGGAAAGGAAGTGCTGCCGAGGTGATCTGTCGGGATTGGGGCGGAGCTGGAGGTTCAGCAGCATCTCTTGGCGTGGATGCGGACGCTGGTGATTCAAGCTGTGGGAGGTCTTGTTGCCCGGCTGGAATTGATGGTTGACTCGAGAAAGAGGTTGTGGGAGCAGGAGCCGCAGCTGCAAATGAGGGCCCGAATATGCTGTCGAAAGCGCTCTGGCTGTCCTTTGGCTCACCCCCGCCGGTCGCAGGAGGGAAGGCCGTGTCCGTTGTCCGCCTGAAGAATGGATTGGAGTTTGTAGATGGCGCAGGGCTTGCGACAGGAGGGCTTTTGACCGGAGGCTGAGGCATTGGAATATTCCGCGTTTCTTCCAACTCCTTCTTGGAAGCCTCCGCTTGTCGAGCCGACTCCTCGGCCTCTCGTCGAGCCTCCTCAACTTCCTTTTGAGCAGCAGCAATCTCAGCCTTTATTCTATCTCGCTCGGCCTCGTTAGTAGCTAACTGCTTCTTATTGATTGCGACCAAACCTTTCTGTTGCCTCGCATCGGACTTGAACTTCTCGAGCTGCGGTTTGAGCTGGTCAATCTCCTGGTTCAACTGTCGAATGCGTTCCTTTAGTGAAGCATTTTCGCGTTGGTCGGATTCAAGGGCAGCACGAAGTTGCTGGTGCTGGGTTGTAAGATCTTGATTGGTACCGTCGATCATGGCCATTTCCTGTTGCAGCCGCTTCGTATCGTTCTTGGAAGCCGTCAGTTGTTCTTTGAGGACCTTAACTTCCTGGACCTCCTTTTCGTAGAGAGACCTGAGCTGAGCTAGTCTGCCTTCAAAGGCTTTCTTCTGTGCAGATGCGCCGGACAGCTCTTGCTCAGTTTGCCTTTTGTCCGTTTGAAGCTCCGTCATTTGCTTGGACAAGCTGCTCACTTGATTGGACAGATTACCTAGTTCGCTGGCCTCGTTTGTGAGTTTCGAACTGATCTCTGGATCTGCATCTCCGAGAAGGTCGTCTGGTTGCGCCTTTGGTTGCGGTGCAGGCGATCCAGTCGATTGAGGGATGATACTTTGACCAAAGGAGCTGGTCGGCACAAATGGTTTGAAGGTTGAGGCCGTCATCTGCGGTGTCAAAACACCCGGGGGGTTGGCGAACGGCCCGGCATCAGTGCCGCCTGTAGACTGTGGCACCTGAGCAGGCGCGACTGCAGAAACTGTGGGAGCAGGACCGAATGCGTCGAGACCAAACAAGTCGTCTGCAGCAGAACGTGGTTTTGTTGGCGCCGCATTTTCGAATGCTGGCGCGGTTGGCTGAGCTGGTGCAATCTGAAGTTTCCGCATGCTGGGAGGAACGAGAGCTGGAGGGAGGGTGGCGGGCAGAATGCCTCGCCCATCTTTCGTTCCTCGTTGTTGTCGGATCAAGTACATGGCCACAGCAAACTCGTCCCTGTTCAATTGACCTTCGGAGTTGATGTCTGCCAAATCCCAAATCTGAGCCAAGATCTCTTCAGGCAGCCTAGCATTCCCGAAGAACTCGACCGCTTGATCGCCAGTGATAAAGCCTCTTCCTTGGCGATCGACAGTTGCGAAAATCTGGTCGAAGCGAGCTTTGTCGGCGGGAGTGATGACCCAAGGCTCACCCGTTGATTGCGCCGACAACGACAGCGGCGTGCTTACTTGCGGCTGCCTTGTGATGGGACTTTGTGGACGGCCACCATAGGTCACGCCGGGGACAGCACCTGAGCCCGGACGTGATCCACTACTTAGCCGTGTAGCCGGCCGACGGGTTGCAGCCTCATAAAGGCCTGGAGGAAGTGTGCTGGGAACGCCACGCATCTGGCCTGACCTGTAGGAAGCTAGAAGATGCATGGCGATCACAAATTCCGTGACATCCAAGGAGCCCCGGCCCTGCGTGTCAGAAAGACCCCATATTCGCCCGAGCACTTCGTTGGGCAATCTCGCTTTCTCAAATATTTGTTTAGCTAGCAAGCCGGAGAGGATTCCGTTCTCAGCGCCTGATTTTTCAAACATGGTCGAATACTCAGCGACCTTTTCTGGTGTCAGGGCTGGCACTCGGATCGGAGGAGGAGCCGCTGGAGTCGGGCTAGCAGGAGGTCCCGTAGATTGCTGAACGACAGGTTGGGAGGTCTGAGGGGGTGGAAGGGGTTGAGCCGGTTGCTCGGATGGGTGAGGATCGAATCGAGGGAGAGGCGCAGCTGCGATTATTAGTTGAGTGATCTCCAGAGGTTCTCAACGAGGCGTACTCTGAGTTGCAAGTTGAGCCGAAGGTGAACGGCCATTTTGCGCATGGCCAATGAGTCGGAGCACGACTCCAAACCCTGCTGGCGTGAGGAAGCCTCGATTTTCGGTATCGGCAATCTGCCATATCTAAATCCACCGTCAACAGGAGCGCAGGCCAGGGCCTCTATTTTCCTGACCTGTCCTAACACATCCGGCGGCAGCTTTGTCCGCTCAAAGAATTTGACGGCCACATCTCCAGAGACAGCTCCGAAACCATCGGGGTCAGCTTCTTTCAGGAGTTGGCCGTAAACTCGCTTCTCTTCGGCCGTTAAGTTGAGATTCGGATGCCCTGGAATGGAGCGTGTCAGCGCCCTAGCTGGACAAACACCTGTTCCAGCAGAATTGGCGAACCTGAAGCAGCTGATCCGATCGTCTCCGCCATGACCGGACGTGATAGGCTTGTTGTGCGATCAGGATACTTCTAGTTGTCGCGCATGGATGGCATGGAGAGATTGAGGCAAGGCGCAGGTAGGCACTAAGACGACGCGCAAGTGATTCTGAACCGAGCTGAGTGCAAAGACGACTTTTATCTCGCGGGAACACAAGGATAGGCGACAATGGATTCTACGCAGTAAGGAAATGGCTGGAAGTGATACGGATGGAGAGAGATGGAGATGAGTTACTAAGTGATGGGCCGATGGCCCATGGGCGACGAGTGGATCGCGATGACGAACGAGGAGCCCTGCGGCCGCCAAGCCTCACTAACCTGGAGCTCCAAGCTGGAGGCACCAGTAAGTAAAGAACGGGTCGGATATGCGTATTACGAGGTACCTACATACCTTGTAGGTACCTACTAGGTAGGCCATACGCATCTGCTTGTTGAGCATCAACGCATACCCATACACGTGAATACCAGTCGCCAGCATAAAAGGATGATCCTCAGCATGGAAAAGTGACTGGTGACCGGTGCTGGTGATGAATGGTTTGCGACAATGATGCACCACTGATGCAATCTATGCCATGTTCTGTCTCGCAGAGACTATCCTCAACAACACAATTCACCCTCAATGCTTGTCGTCGGACACCCAGGATTGACTCTGAACTATCCCTTGCTCCTGCACTCCTTGCAATAGACTCTCACAGGCTTAGAGAATACCAAACGTGGGAAGACACATAGACTAGTGCTCAATTTCTCCCTCATCGCCCTCTTCGATCGAGTCGCTGGCCACCTCCTCGTAGTCTCTCTCCAATGCTGCCAGATCCTCACGAGCCTCGGAGAATTCCCCTTCTTCCATACCTTCACCCACGTACCAGTGGACGAACGCACGCTTCGAGTACATCAGATCGAACTTGTGAGACAGGGCAGACCATGCTTCGGCAATGGCAGTGGTGTTCGAGAGCATGCATCTGTGATGATATTAGATTACGTATAAGAAGGCACCGGAATGCGACTTACACTGCGCGATTAACCTTGGCGAGATCACCATTGGGCACCATCTGCGGAGGCTGGTAACAGATACCAATCTTGAAGCCAGTCGGGCACCAGTCCACGAACTGAATTGTACGCTTGGTCTTCAGAGTAGCGACGGCCTGGTGCACGTCGTTGGGGACCACGTCTCCACGGTAGAGCAAGCAAGTAGCCATGTATTTGCCATTGCGGGGGTCGCATTTGACCATTTGGTTGTTTGGTTCAAAGCACGACATCGAGATCTCTTGCACTGAGTGAGCCTCGTGCTGTGCCTTGGCCGCTGAAACAACGGGTGCGTAGGCCACGAGAGGGAAATGGATGCGTGGGTAAGGCACCAGGTTGGTCTGGAACTCGGCGAGATCGACGTTCAGGGATCCATCGAATCGGAGGGAAGCAGTGATGGAGGACACGACTGTTTCTTGGGTCAGCTAGCTCGGGTCAATGGGGGAAGTGATGCGCACCTTGGGCGATGAGTCTGTTCAGGTTTTCGTAGTTGGGCCGCTCGATACCCAGATTGCGCCTGCAGATGTCGTAGATGGCCTCATTGTCTACCATGAAACTGCAGTCAGAATGCTCCAGAGTCGTATGCGTTGTGAGAATGGAGTTGTATGGCTCGACCACGGAGGTGGCGACTTGCGGAGCTGGATAGACGCAGAATTCCAGTTTGCACTTTTTGCCATAGTCAACCGAGAGACGCTCCATCAGCAGGGCGCCAAACCCGGAGCCGGTACCACCACCGAACGAATGGAACACAAGGAAGCCCTGAAGGCCACTGCAGTTATCGGCCACGCGGCGAACCTTGTCGAGCACTTGATCAATCAGCTCCTTGCCGACGGTGTAGTGTCCTCGAGCATAGTTGTTTGAAGCATCCTCTTTCCCGGTGATCATCTGCTCTGGGTGGAAAAGGCTGCGGTAGGTGCCGGTCCGGACCTCGTCGACAACATTGGGTTCGAGATCACAGTAGATGGTTCGCGGGACATATTTGCCATTGCCTATACACAACGCAGTTAGCACCGAAGAGTCAAGGGATGAGGTTTGATATCCTACCCGTCTCGGAGAAAAAGGTGCTGAAGCCTTGGTCTGGATCAGCGGCTTTGCGTTCTTCGGTAAGGTATCCATCGGGCTGGTTCAAGTCAATTGGTGGCCGGAGCCAACGATGACGGCGAACCACTCACCTGGATTCCGTGCTCCAAGCAGTACAGCTGCAAGAATCAGTAAACTGTCCAAGGAACAGATGACCGGTTATCAAGGAAGAGTGTTTACCTCCCAGCATGAGTTGGCAATTTGACAGCCAGCCTGGCCAACTACAGTTGCAGATGCAGGTCAGCCTCTTGTCACAAATTCTCTTTACAGGGGCTCCGAGGGTCGGTCAGGGACGCGTGCTTGGGATCGTCACGTACCGTTCAAGCTGATGACTTCTCTCATGGTGACGAGGTTGAAGAAGGGGATGAGGAGGAGATGAAGGACTAGATGTGAGATGGGGAGATGCGGAACAAGTCAACAATGAGCAAAGAACTGAAAGAATCAATTGTTGATGGGGTGTGAGGGTGCAGTGGTGGACTGGTGGACTGGTGGACTTGGTGGTTGTACCTAATTGTGGGGTGGCTTCGAAAGCAGCCTCGATTTGTTGACAGCGCGCTCTTTCTTTCACCGCCTGTCCCTGCCCCACGCAGCCAATCACCGCCATCACAACGGGCTGCTCCACAGGTTCGCGTCACGGCCAATCAAGTCGCCGAGGCCCGAAGTTTTATCAAATGTGCCGTTACCACCGAGCCACCTCTATGCACGCTACATACTCTCAATCGACACCATCCTCCAGGTCAATGGCATATCAATTCTTCATCCTCTGGCTACTATGGGCTTACTGCGCCTTCGCCAACGTAGAAAAGGTCATCTTCCTGACTCCCGCGGCTGAACCTCTACCCCAAGACGCGAGTATCGACAATCTGTTTCTCACGCGCCTGTCGGAACAATACCCCAGCGTTAGAACTCGCATCAATGCAAGCTTCCCCAGCACAGTCTCTCCCAAGGGCACCGAGAGTTGGTTCTTACTTGAGCATCTCCGCCCCGGAAGACGATACGAGCTCCGAATATGTTGGCTGGCAACTGTAGGATGTCGCTTCCGCTGGTGGCTGTCGCTGACTCTTACCAGCAACCTACGTCCTTCTGGCTCTATTCGCACACTGTGGATCATACCTTCGAGACTCCCGCTCTTCTGACATCGCTGAGTGCCTATGCTTCTGCTCGCCATGCACAGCTTGGCTCTGAAGATAGTCAGAGCCTCTTGCTCAGGAAGGCCAAGGCCCGTCCAAGCGATATCGAGTCAACTCTTCTCTTCCTCCAGGTCTTCGCTGCGGCAGACTATTTTAGCTTGAACCAAACACTGATGAAGATAGTTCCCCCGGTGGCTGTGGACGTAATTTTAGACCCCTATGTTTTCAACATCTTGCCAAAGTCACTTGCTCCGACAGGACTGTATCTCGTCGTGATTGCAACGGGGGCGTGGTTTCTATCCGGCTGGATTTCAAGGCTCTTGGCTAGGCCTGTGGTACAGCAGGTTCAATTGAGAGCAGACAAAACTGACTGATGCTGATCATGTCCTGACGATCGAGAAAGGATCCTGCAGCTGATCGAACTCTGTCATTAACGAGAAGAGAGGAAACTCTTCGGTATACGAGGGAAGACTCGGTATGCCGGATCCATCCGATGAGAAGTAGTCTGCCTCTGGCATCTGACCGAAATCGGGGCGCGGGAAAGGCGGGATAGGATCGGCAGAATCCTCGTCGTTGTACGCCAATACTCCAGAGGTGGTCAACACAGGACCGCGGCTCTCAGACGGCATGTCGAATCGCAGCTGCCACGGCGGCGCCGGGTCACTAGACTCCTCCGTGGTATCGAACATGGTCGTTGTGCTATTGTTGTTTTGAGGGGCTTCTGAGACCGAAACCTGGCTGGGAGTGTGGTCGCCGGTGGTCGTTTTGCTGGAGCCTCCGCCGTTTGTCTTGTTGATAGGATCGCCAAAAATGTTGTGGATGTCCTGCCTTCGCTTCTGCATTTGCATTTGGTCTCGTCGTCGAATATGCTCAATCGCAGCAAGGCGCAGATAGCTGGTGATCTCATAGTGTCGTCGAGCCGACATATCATCCTTTGCCATGATTGCTAAGATGGCTTCCGCTTGGGCAATGCTGCTGAGTAAGGGAAACGACTTGTCGAAGTCACCAAAAATGGCAAATCCAATCACCATGGCGGAGATGAAGGTGCTGTTGGTGATCATGAACAGTCGCTTGGGGACATCCGGGGTGTGGACAATATCGTTTGCGATTTCAATGCTCCTCAGCGCAGCGTCAATACAAGCTTCGCTCAGAGTCATTGTTACGGAGTTTCCAGCGCTGTCCTCATCCTCGGAACGACCTTTGATCTTGGACGATACCTTGAATATCAGAAACGGTCTGGTCAAAAGAATAATTGACCAATAATAAGATCCTTTCAAGTGGGCGATGCCTATCGTCTGCGTCAGTACCGGAGCAGTAGAGCCGCCCTTCTGGTCCAGACTGTCGGCTTGCAGGCCTGCCGGCAGTTGCATGGTCCAGTCTCGATATTGTCGCGAGATGCTTTCCACGAGCTGGACCGAGACTTCTCGACGACAATAGACCTCGTTCAATATCCGCTCGAAAATGAAACATATCCTCAGTGTCGCCGAGGTGTTGCGCCCGTTCATCTGAATATCTTCATAGTCTCTGGTGGATCGGTTCCAAGATACGCTTCCGCCATCTACTTCCGATGTAGCGGGCGGTCGGCCGAGTGAGCCGCTCATATACAGGTCCAGGACACGCAAACTCTTCCACACTCGTTCCCGAGCAAGCCTTTCTCTCGGTTCGAACAAGTTTGATATGTCGCTTCTGTGTAGACCAAGAGCGTATGCGGCTCGAACGGCGATACCTAGCAGCATGAATGCGCCATTTCTTCTCACGGCGGACAACATGTAGAAGGTGATCAGGGCGTAGGCTTGCACGGTCAAGACGCTGGGGTCCTCCAAGAAACTCGAGACCCCAATCTCTCGACCGCGCGAGAAGTAAAACTCTGCCTGATCCAGGTCGCTCGCGCTACGAGTCAAGGCCCCAATCGCCATGACCAGGTAATATATGGAACTGTTGAAATCCGTTTCAGCGGTAGGATCGCACGTCCATGCACACAGATGCTGGGTGATGTCGTCCGGGTCGAACAGGTCAATCACACCACTCGACGCCAGCAGGTAATGTTTGATCAGATCCTGAGCCTCGGTCAAGCTGGGCTTGGGATGTTGCGACTGTGCAGGTGTCGGCGGTTTGGGAGGTGGGATTACCTCGCACATGGCATGTCGGAGAGGGTCCGAGGTCAATTGACATTCCCCGATCTCAGCCTTGACCAGGCGGCGGATATTCTGCACAAACGCCAGGTTGCTCGAGTCGCCCACGAAGATGAACTTGCCGCGACCATCCCGGAGCAGTCTGGCCAGCTTGGGCACCGGCGCTCTCGACACGAGGGAGTCCGGATCCTTTTCGTACTGGGGAGACTTTGGGGCGCTTCTCGACCCGGAGAGCGTCAGAAGCGATTCAATGGCAATCTCGGCATCGTTGGTCTCGTTCAAGGCGTCCTTGAGGGTGATGGGATGAGATGACGAAGTACTGTCCTGGCGCTGTGAGCCTCGCTTAGAGTAGGCCTCGGTGAAGATGCATTCCGCCTCGCGACAACGTCTCTTGCAGAGCAAGCAAGGTTGTTGTCCATCGCACTTTTCCTTCCTCCGTTTGCAGGTGTCACACGCCCGCGCGACTCGTTTCCGGTCTTCGTCCCTGACGCGTGGACGAGGCATGGGACCACTCAGATGGCTCCGATCATCAGCCTCGTAGCCTTGCTATGCACGATTGGGATGACGCCAAGGGGTCACTTTCCGGGTGTTTGATGGATGCAGGTGGGTTGAGAGAAGTCGGATATGGCACCTTGTGGGAATTTGGGAAAATGGAAGGTTCGGTTGATCAGCTGGGAACCGTCGGAAGCGGGCTATGAGAAAACTTGGGGGAGGCGGTGGAGCGATCGAGGCGACGTACCCGTGACCCCCCGTGACCCCCTAAAATTGACGCCCCCTCAGTGCCCAGATTGCTTGGCCTCGTCGCGGGGAAGGCCCAATCACATGTGGCGTATAGGTAAGGCGGGCGTGGGCAGTAAGGCGTGGGCAGTAAGGCGTGGGCTAGGGCGGCAGTGGGCGGACAGTTTAGGCAAGCCGAGCAGGGGCCCACGGGTGCTTCGGTTCCCTGCAGTGGTGGCCGGGGGGTGCCATCTACATATACGGAAAACATACCCAACAGAGAACAAAGAAGGGAGTACCGAGTAATTACTCCCGTACTTGCCCTTCAGATCGGAATCAAGACTCTCCATCTGCAGGTTTTGTACAAACCAAATATCCATCATACATCAACATGACCCAACAGCTCCATTGTGGCCTTCAAAAGCCGCGACCCATGCCAGTCGTCACAAGCGCTTCACCGGATTCTCCTTGGGAGGACAGCGGGGCCATTCCAAGATCATATCTAAGTTCCTTTTTGGCCTTCTCGTCACCTTGCCGGGGCACGAATTCCACAATCAGAGAATCCTTGACGGCAAAGACCGAATCGTCATCGAGATACTTGCTCTCCTTGTCAAAAATCTGGGTCGTGATGGGCTTGTAACCCTCGGCCAATACCTGTACAACGGTCAGATACCGGTCTCTCGGGCGCAAGGGACGTCAACACTCACAATGAAATGGATGTGGGCTGGTCGGTAAGGATGTCTGTCGAGTAATTGTAGCAGTTTGCCGGCTGGTCCGTCGTATGGAATTGGGTAGGGAGTCGGCCTCAGACAATAGAAGCCGTACTCTCCGTTCTCATCCGTGTAGAACTTGCCGCATAGATTCGACTTGGCCTGGTTCTCATCCTGCTGTTCGTACAATCCTGCAGGAACTTTGTCAGCGCTCATTCCCCGACCGCATGATCTTGTCTAGACGGACCATTTGTGGATGCTTGCCAAACATCGACCGAAGCATTCGCCAGCGGTTTCTTGGTAGTGGCATCCACCACCTGGCCGTACAAATACACAATTTCGGCATCCTCCGGAGTGTTCACCGAGATGCTATCGCCCTTCTTTCGGATCGCATGGTCTGTTTGAAAGAAGGGCCCCAGAATGGCACTCTGAGTGGCCAGATCGGCAGCTTCGGAAGCTTTCTTGTATGTGATTTCATCCACAAGTCTGTTCAGTCAGCACCCTCTTTGCACGCTATTGTGGGTGATACCCTACGTCTCCAAGCCGACAACATCGCACACCAGTTGACCTTCATTTCTTCTCTCGTCGCTCATTTGGCCAGCCCAATTGAGCAGCCGGACGCCCTCGGCCCATTCGTCTACCGTCAACTCAACTTCTCGAGCAAAGTCGTGGAGGTGTCTGGTCAGACTGGTCATAACTTCTCGCATTCGAGGGGAGGTCTTGGGGCCCATGGCATTGATAACGTTTTGGGTAAAGTTAGGGTCATAGCGCGAGGCGCCGTTCTTGTTTTCACCAGACATGTTGGACAGGAGTTGGGGGACGGGATCAGGTGTGAGTGGGACTTTGCGGCAAACGGCGACAGCAGGGACGAAGTCTCAGGCTGACGTGGAAGGATGGAAATATATATATGTGGGAGAGGGAAGAGAATTGAAGATGACCATGAATGTTCTACGCAAGAGGGAGGATCTCCGCGCTTCAAATAGGATTGGCAATTGAGGCTGACCTGGTTCGTGGAGCGACATCATCGGCACCAGAACGTGGAGATGGCAGCCCTGCTCGTGACCCCAGACGAACAAGCAGTCAGCAAGAGGCCAACCATCATTGGAGGCCTTGGTCCAGGAACTATTACGGAACTGTCGAGCCATGTACGAGGGTTCGTGGGCTTCACGTCGATGGGGTTGAAGGATTGAAGCTCCAGTCGCACATCCCACAATACCCCGCCCCGAACACTCCCTGCATCGGATCCCGTTGCTGCTTGTTCGTCGACTATTAGCCGTCTCTAACCCTCGCCTCCAGAGTCCAGTATGGTTAGTAGATATATGCTAACAGCGCCGGTTCTGCCAGATCCAGCTAGTGCAGTGGCGCCGCTTGGGACTCGGATGCAGGTTGCGGCATCAGGTCGTTTAGCATTACCTGGAAGCATTCTACTCCGGTCGGCTCGCAGCTTCGGACCACGCACTTCGTGTCTTCCTCTACCATCCATCTCGACCTCATCACTCTCGGCCTACGCACTCGTTCTTCACTGTGCTCTTCCTGTGGCGTGACAACCTCGCACGCTCTTCTAACATACCCGACCGTGCGACAAACCATTATTAAACAAGACGGAACACTCCGCTATCCGGCCTGTGTGGTCGTTCGAACCATCTTCTTCCCCAGCAATTGCTTTTTTCGATCTGGAGTAGCAGGTCAGATCATATCCAGCCCCAACGATGTCTTGGTTTTGTTTCTCGTTGTACATCAGGATGCAGCGCGATACAGTATAGAAGCGGACTTACATCATCCTTTCCCAGCGCAACTTCAGACAAGAGACTAGATTGGGAAGTCGACTAACGAACGAGGTGCATGCTCCTCACCACCGAGATCAGCATGTTGGTAACATGAGCTGCAAGAAAAAAAACAAATCAGATGTTCAGTATTGGTCATGGGGGCCGAACAGTGCTTCGCGCAAGACAGTCATCGATGCTCTGCAACCACCCAGTCCGAGATGAAGCTGCGGAACCCAAGACAAATTGAAACGCACCCATTGAGCAAACCCAGAGAAGGAAAAAGAAACCCTTCCACAACATTCTGCAGCCCCCATTCTTGAGCCCGCCAACTGCCAGTCGAGATCGACACCGGCCCATGCCGCTTGCCGTTGACTTTCGTGGCACCAATCTGAAGCCAGCAAAGGGTTGATGCTGTGTTACCGACCGATTGCTCTTGGTTGTCTGGCTGTCTCGTCGCTCGACCGCAAACTCGTTGCACATCCATTGCTTTGCTGTTGCTCTGTGATGCCCATCCATCCTACCAAGATGGGGTGCAGGTTTCCTCTGTCTATCCCTCTTCTTCTTGCGCTGATCCCTTTTTTCCCCCATGATGATTCTAACCAGCAGGAAGAACTCAGCGATGCAACAAGTCCGAAGAAGTATTAAGCGGCCACTCTCTGTGTCTCGTCCAGATGTCGCCTAGAACCTCATCCACAGCGACGTCCTCGTCAACCGCGCATTCTTGTTCCAAGCAGAGTTGCAGTTCCAAATCCCCAATCTCGCCAAAACGGCCATCCTTCTTTCATTCCTCCTCTCTTCTCACTTCCCCCCAAGCCGTGCTCCCACGCTCACCTCCTGCACGGCCGCCGAGACCAAAAACCTCACTACCAAACCTCCGCCCGACAATCATACTCTCACCGCTCGCGATCCCGCCGCCCTGTACCTACCGTCTGCCCGGGCCGAGCCATTGCGACCGCTCCGACGGGTTTTCAGACGACGTCTTTGGGTCGCTCTCAGAGCACTTGCGGGCGTCACTGACTGTACCCGACGGAGCGGAGGCGCAACGTTCTCCTCGCACCACAGGGCCTCTGCCCAGTCGAAACCACTGCTCGTCACCTCTCTCGCCATGCGCGGCCACGAAAGAGCGCAGCGATGTCCGCGAATGTCCTCCTCAGCCTCTCTTCCATCTCGAAAGTGAGGACCAGAACCGTCCAGCCACCAACTCCTCCACTCTGAGCATCCCAAAATACTCCCCTTCCATGCCCCATAAAGTCAGGGCAATGGACAGCTTCGAGCGCGCGATCCATCAGTGCCGGTCCCCCGTGCCTCAAAGTCCGTCTGAACAACTCCAAATACACCCGCCAATATCACGTCCGCGCCACAATCCCTCTTCTTCATTCTCGTCCCCTTCGAAACCCGACTCCAACAGCACAGCGGATTCAGGACAGCCCCCCCACCACCTCGAGACATGCCATCTTTCTTCCCAGCACGGCTCGCATTCCGACTGCCCGTGGGACGACCAACCGCCCCTAAAGTCCTGGCACGTCTTTGTCCTCCGCCACAAACGGCTCCTGCGCATGGTATGCACCGTATTATTCGTGACCGTAGCGTCGACCGCGATAGCCGGCGGCGTGATATGGAAATTGACAACGCGTGAGTTTTCACACTCCCTCCCTCCCCCCTCTTGGTTCTTTCCGTTCACCAGTTGTTGTCATCGGTTTTTCCTAGCCGTGCAATGGACAGTGATGTAGAACTCCCTGGCATTACATCCCAGTTTGCGTTTTAACTTGAAAAGGGCCTTTTCCCCCTTGAATCATCTCCGCCTATCTATCTATCTATGTGTCCCAACGCTGACCTGACAATGGACGGGCTGGTCCTAATCCCAGTGGACCAAGGAGACTGAGTGCAATAACCAAGGGCCTACGAGGCTCTGTCCTATGACCAAAGCAAGTCGACATTATTGTTTCTTTGAGACTCCTCAGAGCCAAACCCCTTGGTATAGTACATGTTCAGAGTCCATCCGGAATGGACGGCGGGCATGTTGAGATCGAGGTTCCCTAGAGAAATAGAAATGTTCACACAAGCGGCCGGAATCAGGATGATGGGCAGATAGAAAGAATGTCTCCTTATTGTTGGTCAAAGGGCATATTTATTCTTCCTTCTTTCCCCCTTCTTACTTCTTCGTCTTCATCTCCTTTTTGGACTTCTTGCCGTTCATCTGTTTGGCGGCCTCGCCATTAGCCCTCTTTGGCTGCATCTGCTTCTGCTTATGCTCGTCCTGGCCCTGCTCCTGCTCCTGCTTTTTGCGATCCGCCACTCGAGGGTCCAATCCTCTGGCTTTGAGCCATTTTTTCTCCGCCCGCTCGATGAATTCCTTGTCTTCCTCGTCATTGAACCCGCCAAAGTCGTCATGCGCCTCCTCGTCCACCGCACCATTGCCGTTGGTTTCTAACTCGCGGTCTCCATTGAGGACGGCCCGTGCATCTGACTGCAGGTGCTCGACCCGATTCGTCTGTTCCGCATTGCTGCCCTTCGGCGTTGGCCCCGTCTTCTTCAACTTGCACACAAAAAACCCATCCACATTCTCTCGGTGGGGAAAGTACCGTCTCGTCAATGTCATCCTGTCGTCAAACTTTTTGTTCATATAGCTCTTGAACCCCTCGGATCCAAAATTGCCCAGTCCCGTGTCGACGATTTTGACGTTTGGTCGTTTTCGCAAAATGTACTGGACCACCCCTTCGTTCTCTTCAACGGTGACCGAGCAGGTGGAATAAACGATGTAGCCGCCCGTCTTGCTGGCGTGGTCGGTCGAATCGATGGCGGACAGGAGAAGTTGTTTCTGCAGATGCGGCAGGGCCAGGAAATCACGTTCGTTTTTGGACGTCTTCACGCTGGGGTCTTTGCCAATGACGCCCGTACCGGAGCAGGGAGCATCCAGCAATACACGGTCGAAACCGCCGAGGACCTTTGGGAAGGCCTTTTGCGCATCGTAGTTGCAGACAATGGTGTTCTTGCACCCTAGTCGATGAATGTTACCGATAAGACCTTTGGCTCGCTGGCGGTTGGCGTCGTTGGCAAATACGACGCCGGTATTTCGCATCAGAGCCGAAATATACGTGGTCTTTCCACCTGGAGCTGCAGCCATGTCTAGGATCCGTTCATTTGGTTGAGGTGCGAGGGCCATGACGGGCAGGAATGAGGAGGCAGCTTGAAGGATATAATGTCCGGCAAGGTACTCTGGTGTTGCACCCAGCGGTACAGGCGCCTCAAAAACTTGAAGGCCGACCTTGGACCACTTTCCGACAGGTTCCAAGACCACTCCTCGATTGATCAGGGCTTGGGCAAGCGTGCGACGGTTGGTGCGGAGGGTATTTGTCCGGAGGACGACAGGGCGGGGTGTCTCGTTGGCCTCAAAGAAGGCAAATGCCTCCGCCGGGGTAAAGAGCGAGAAAAGCTTCTCAGCCAGGAAAGGCGTGTAGCCGTAGTATGTACAGATATCCGCGAGCAGCTGTTCGGTGTAGTCAGTTCGCGATTTGGTCTTGTCCGCGAGCTGTGAGAAATTGCCCAAGATGCGGATGGTCTCGGTCATTCTTGTGCGAATGATGGACAGGTCGGGAGCAAGGCCCTGCGCAGTGGCCGAGTCCAGCACGCCTTCGTCTTTGGCAATGTTTGTTTGTAGGGCTGCGTCTTCCAACTCTTGTTGAGCTTCTGCATCCTCTTGCGCCTGTTGTTGGTCAAGCTTTCGCGAAAGACCTTCGATGTTGGCAGCGGTGAGTTTCGCCTCGGCGTCAGATTCGTCCTCATCGTCGGAAAACATGCGCCGCGGGCGTTCTTCTTGGTCGGAGTCGTAGACGGAGTCGTCAGAGATGTCACCGTCGAGATCTGCTTGTAGCAGTTCATCATCGTCATCTTCATCGTCGTCCTCACTTCCCAGATCTGCCAGGGAGACAGTATTCAATGGTACTCCGGTGGCATCGAAATCGCTCTCTTCGCCTTCGTCTTCCTCGTCCCCATCAATCCCCTCGGAGGTAGCAGTGGGTATGGGAGGCGGGACGGTTATTTGCGCATCGTTGTTGATGAGCTTGACTTTGGTCTTTGCACCTGATTTAGCCGGCACCGTAGGAGAGTCATTTCGGAAGGCCCGATCGAGGTTGACAAGTTTCTTTGGGGTGTTTGTCGTCGTCTGCGGCCTCTCGTCCGACTTCCTTTTCTTTCGGGCAGGCTTCTCGGGCTCATCGTTGGCGGTCTTTCGTTTCAAATTGACCCCCAGTTCCTCTAGAGACGCTGGGGGCCCCTGCTTTCTCATACGACGCCCAACACCCATCGTTGGCAAGACGTCGTGGGTGGAGGGTTGCGGTGAGGATGAAATTTGGAGAGAAATTTTGGGCTGGAAAAATTCCGGTATTTGGTTCCCGTTCAAGCGTTCAAGCGTTCAATCGGCTTGCGGCTAATGTGCCCTGACTGGAAGGAGACTAGTCCCAGGTTGGTCTGGTGTACCGGTGCCGAAGCCGGTGTCCGGAAGCGCCCGGTATCATTGGCCTCCCGACTTGGCTAGCAAAGTTAGATCGCTATAAGCGACGACAAGGGGCGGCCATCCCCGCTCCGCGACGACCCCTCCACATATATCCACCTTGTGGCCGCCCTATCTGCCAGGCCGGCGTCCCAGCTGACCGGGTAGGCAAATCAAAATTTACACTTGGGCACAGGCGAGAAGGTTCCCAAGGTTCCCTTCTTCGGGACGTTGAGGCCAGTGGACCTGGAGCGGACAGGGATGGACTGCTTCTCTTGCGGAATGGGTACGGGCCACAAACCTTGACCACAAGTGTGAAACAGGCCTTGTATTTCCCAGTTCCTCGAGGGTTGGTGGTGCCACGTCCCTTTTCGGTTCAGGTCCAACTTGAAGTTAAGACTTCTTCTATCCCGTCGCCCCTCCTCCGAAGTCTCGGCTTCGCGTCGTTCCAGGCAACCTTTGGATATACTATACGTTTTCCACCATGTCCCAGAGAACCGGCCTGTCCCCGTCCAATGTCTCCGAAGCATCCACGTCCTCGCAGCCCTCAGTCGCCCAGCCTTCGGGCTCCGGGGACACAATGTCGCTCGAGGCCAGGAAATATGTCACCCAGGCTTGTCAACCCTGTCGTGCCAAGCGATCCAAGGTTTGACCGACCCCAATGATCCCGAAAGAGAAAAAGAGAGAACGATTGACCCCCTTCAAAGTGTGACAACGCCCATCCCACCTGCTCAGCTTGCGTGGGGCGAGGGACCCTGTGTGTCTACTCCGATGTCGATCGCCGGAGAGGCAAGCTGAGGGCCAACGAGACGGATGCTTTACAGGACAGAGTCCGGAGATTCGAGCAGATTATCAACGCTCTGACGCAGGGGCCCGAGGAGGATGCGTACGACTTGCTGAGGAGGATGAGGACCAACCAATCTCAATCTCCAGGCAGCGAGGGGTTGGCGGAATGGACACACTCTCGGGAGAGGGACGCCGATTTCAACACTCCGGTAAGTGGGCATCTACCTCCTCCAAAAGGCCTGTAGGACACGGCTGCTTTCGACCGACCTTGGTGCTGGAGCGCAGGCTGCGTGCTCAAGGCCGTCGTTGGGGCTGGAATGCTGACTCAGGCCTGGCGTGCTAATTTCTGACCAGGTTGCACGGGTCTTTACGATCAACGACCTACCACCGGAACAGTTGATACAGGACGGCATCAGAGCATACTTTAACTGCACGTATGCACTTTTATATATCTACGAAAAACACGAGATGGACGACATCTTTAGCAGGGTCTACCGAACCCACGAAGCTGTCGACAACGCGACTCTGTGCGAACTCTGCGCCCTTGCCGCGGTCGGAAGCCATTATGATGGTGATAAGTTTGACGCAGCGGCCATGGAAGCCTTATTCCAGACCGCCACGATTTATATGAGTGACTGTATCGAGTCACAGTTTCTACGAGGCATGAGAGTTATTCTGTGTCTCGGCATTATTTGTTCTTTGACAAGGCGAGCGAGCGCTCGTCTATCGATCGGTATGGGCCTCAATTCGGGGGGAAATTTCGAGATTTTCGAACAGAACAGCTGATATCGGTCGTAGCTTCCGGATTGAGACTGGCTCGGTGGGCGCGCCTGCAGCAGCAAGATATCTTGCCTTTGGTCGCGTACCGAAAAGTCTACCGGTCGCTTGTCTTTATGGAATGGTGAGTATAGCATGCTTCAGTGACTCTATGTACCCGGATGTTGACCCCTGTATAGCTGGCTTGCTTCAAGCCTCGGATATCAGCCAGACCTCATTAACGACGAGGCGGAGGTGAGTGAGACGTTGGTGAGACAATACCTACCCAGACTAAAGGAAGTGCCGCAGTTTACGAGACAAGAGATTATCGAAGCCCAACCCACGACCGAGTACCGCATCCAAGCCGAAATCTGCACTGTCGGTCTGATGACGGCGGGGATTCTGCTCGACGTCCACAACAAGTCGACCTCGGCAGTCTTCTCCGTTGTCGAGAAGCATTTGCGGATACTAGGTGAGTGGGAGGAAAAACTACCCGACTTTATGAGGCTGGACGCGCTAGTTCACGCCCACGAGAACCAATTCCGCGAGCCACAGCGACCGGCCTTTGTTCTCGTACATGTGATGTTCCTGGGAGCCAAAATGATGCTCCTGAGACGACTATTGGTGGAAATGGCAAATTGTCGAATGAATAGGCGGTGGACGCTGGATGGAACGCCCACGCAGGGCGAGAGCATTCAGAGGGAGTGTGTCGAGGCCGCCGAGCTGTGTGTCCGTCTGCTTGATGCTCTGGGATTCACCAAACGCAAATCTCGCAGAAGTTGGCTCTGTGTGTAAGTTTTTTCCTAGCCCCCAATCGGCGATTCTGAGTCCCTGCAGGAACACAAAGAACGCTAATACTTTCTTCACTTGTTGCCAGTGGGCACGCCTTTAGCGCCTGCAGTGTCCTCCTGTTTGCGGCGGCTCAGCGACTCTTGTACGACCAGAGAGACAAGGTCCAAATCTTCCTCGCACAGTCGCAGGAATGTATCAATATGCTCGCCGGCTGCAGCGTCGTCGATCGTGTGGCGAATTCGCTGCTTCAGATCGTCCGGCCGCTGCACCAGGATCTTCAGCGACTCGCCAGTAACGAATCCAGCGGTCGCCCGAAGAGCGGAATCTACGATCTACTCGAAAACCCACATGCGGATGCTGCTGCTGCCACCGGCAGTAGTAGTACACCCACCGCCCTGACGGGAATGCTGCAAGGGTGGTCCCCTGCTGGAGGAGGAGGAGGAGGAGGAGCCCAGCAATACCACCTGCAGCGCTCTACCACCGGCCAACCCAGTACGATACCACCCATACGCAGCGCCGCTATTCCGGCCATGCAGAACGCGATTGAAGTCCTAGGAAACCCGTTCGGCCTTCCCACGATCCGTTCGCCGCCGCCGCCGCTGGGGACTGTAACGTCCCAAGTTGGGGGATTTGATGATACCGCGTGACCGCGGTGGCTCTTGGCTAAGGTTCGTTGCGTAAGAACCGTGCCCAGAGAACCGTGCCAGTAATATAGTTGGATAGAGGGGGAGCCTCACTCGTTACCGAATAAGTGTTTGGTCGCGTGAATCGAGGTATTCGGGAGTGCTGTATATACTATAGACACAATATAGGGACATAGTATATAAAGCACGATGGACTAGTCGACGGATGTATGGACTTAGGGCTAGAAGAATAGAGGATATGACGATGGACGGATATATAGATGGAGTATGATGTGTTGACCGGATCGATGGGTTGATACATAAAAGGATAGATGGAATCGATTGATGGACGGATGGATGATTGACGGCTGGATTGATGAACTGACGGATGGATGTGGACTTGATCCATACGTTGATGGTCTCAAGGGACCGATGGTTTTGGTGGGCCGATGGAATGTACGGTAAGAGGGATCGACGGACAGAAGTATGGATGGATTGATAGCGGGATGGGTGACTGGATGGATGGATGGATGAGTGAATGGATGGATAGATGGACAGTAGGATGGATGACTGAATGAATGGATGGACAGCAGGATGGATGACTGTCTGGGTTGATAGCAGGGTGGGTGACTGGATGGATGGACAGATGGACAGGAGGATAGATGTCTGGATGGATGGACAGATGGACAG
>NW_015971671.1:57455-71880 GCF_000836435.1 Fonsecaea multimorphosa CBS 102226
CTGGATGGATGGACAGATGGACAGCAGGATAGATGACTGGATGGATGGACAGCAGGATGGATGGCTGAATGGATGGACAGCAGAATGGATGACTGAATGAATGGATGGACAGCCGGATGGATGACTGAATGAGTGGACAGCAGGATGAAAGACTGGACGGATAGATGCAAGGAGGACCGGTGATCGGATGGTTTGATCGATTGATCGATTGGCTGCTATGAGGAAGATGGAGTATGCCAGTGCTGGATGAGAATTGTAGAGAGGCAGGCAATAACCGCATATGATGACAGTAGACGGTCGTCACTCCTTAGACCGACAATCTGACAAACGCTTTTCCCAGAATAATGCAAATGACCCTGGTCTCAAATTATCGACGACTTCTCTGTTCTTTTTGCTTTTCGCCTGTCCTCCAGGCCTTATGTCAAAGGATGATGCTCCCCTTCTTCCGCTCCGTCTGACATCTTGTGCTATCCTCAATCGGACTGGGTATCCAACCCTTCATCTGTATGCTCGTCCTCAGGTGAGTCGGTTACTGGCCGTTTACAGGTCCCACGAGCGGTGCCGGAGAGTTGGGGCCGGAGCCCTTCTTCATCTTCAGCGTCAGTGGGAACGGGTAGTCATCCGGTTCCTCTTCCTCACTATGACATCGGTCAGTCAGTGTTCCAAGACGAACCGGAACGGCAACTCACGGCAATCTCCATGCAATGTAATCTTCCGTGCTTAGACCCTCTTTGCCCTCTTGCAACGAAGCAAAGTCACCTGGCGTCATCATACCAGTTCGATCTCGAGGCGATCCAGGCACCGACAATGGTCTAGAGATCTTCTGTTCGGTACCGCCAATGATATCGTCGAACTCATCAGCATCCGTGAAGGAAGCAGGATACGCGCGGCGCAAGGCAAGCTGTCGAGCCTTGACATATTCCATGCCCATACGCTTCCAGTCCAGAAGATCGCTAAGTCGCTCGGTGCGATTTCGCTGATTGATCCGTTGTCTCCGGGATTTGTTGGCGAATTCGTACATATAGTCGGTCAATTGATTGACTGATTCGTCCACACCCTTAGTACGACGATCCACAATGTAGATCCCGTAGTCCGAGGAGTTCTCGATGAGCTCCTGAATCAGATATTAGCCACTATTCCCGTCATGCAGGGCAGAGAGATCTTGGCGTGGGTGATTTCCGCAATGATGCTCCTGCTGCGTTTCCTTGGGCACTTACCTCCATATAACAGCCGAAGCCGGAGAGGTTAGTGGTAATTGACGGCACACCCATGACTGTACATTCAGCCTGTTGAACAGTTAGCGTCGATCACTCGCGGGGGTTTTAGGTAATGCGTACGGGCGTATATCCCCAGGGCTCATAATAGGAAGCAAAGACGCCGAGGTGAGTACCTCGCACAAAGTCATCGTAATCCAGGGACAAAACTGGGTTTGCAGAGTTCAAGAACTCGGGATGGAAGATGACTTTGACACGATCATTGGTGTTGTTGAAGAGTTGAACGCGACGCAGTTGGTTGAGAACTGGATCCTCGGAATCATTAACCATATTGTGGGTGACAATGGGCGGAAGACCGTGGCGTTTCATGGCAAAGAGTCGCCGTCTAAGCATAACCCGATCGGCTGGAGTGATGAGCTCCTTGTCGTCCGGCATTGGATCTCCCTCCTTCCAGTGCACAGCCCTTTCGAACAGCCTCCGACCAATACCATGCTGGATGTTAGAAACAGTGTCGGCCAGAGACTTTGTCACGGCTTGGCCCTTGAGTGAATCGACCGACAGGGATGTTGTCTGCGCAGGCATGATCAAGAATGCGACAATTGTTGTCTTGGAGCCCGAGCTCTGCATACGATAGTTCAGTCTCGCCAACGACTCAATGAACATATCCACACCCTTGTTTCGGTATTCATATCGGCCCGCAGTGAAGTAGTAGAGTGTGTTGTCCAGGTCAAAGTCCAAACGGCCATAAAAGTGGCCCCTTACGAATTCATGGATCTTTTCCTTCTGTACCGAGTGAAGATTTTGGAATTCATGAACAGCGGAGAATTTCTTAACATTCAGACCATTGGGGAGAACTCCGTCAGGTTTTCGCTTCAGCAGATGCTCACTCTCGAAGGCGGTGATGTGGGAAACAGTTGTGAAGACGTCGGCAGAGTGTGCTGATGCTCGTTCGATACAGTAACGGTGGTAAATTCCACGTTTTCCCGCCTCAGCATCCACATCGAAGTATTGCAGATTGTTGTAGAAGTCGACAGAGCCAGCGCAGAGGTATCGACCGAGGAGGGTTGCATGTGTTGTGAAGATGGTTGTCAAGTCCATCTGACGCTTCTTGGTCAAAGGCAGAGCGACTCCAGAAAGCCATTCGTGGAAGTGGGCAATGACTGCGCGATCGGTCTCGCGAGCGATAAACTAGATGCCCGTCAGCGCTGACGTTTGGCTGGTGTCATTGCAAGCACTTACTTCGCCTAGGAACCACGCCACCAAATATCCAAATACAATGGCTTCGTTTGTTTCATGATCGCTGGCAGGTGAAGGGATTCCAGCTGCAGCCCATAGATCACCCTTCCATTCATCCAGCCATCGGTAACCAGTTCCAGTATTGATAAGGAGCACCCTTGGGGCGCCTTCGATCAGCCAGCGGCCGTACATGAGCTCAATGCCACGTTCTTGCATCGATGAAATGGTATCTCGAAGGGGGCCCGGTGGCGGATCCAGGGTTTCTACCTCAACTGCGGCCTGGGATTGTCAGTCGGTGCTTGCATTTGAGGTCCATCGCGACGTACCGAGTTTTTGTTGAGAGGGCCGATGAGCGTATACCTGTCGCCATATTCTGCGGTTGTCACAGGAGCTTTGGACTTGAGCACTGAGTAGATGCCACCCACTGGTCTGGATTAGCACATGCATCATACCACAGATCGGTCGGTAAGTACCTCGATTAGCAACCTCCGTTGCAACTTCAAAGAGCAGATGGTTCTTTATATCCCTCTTCTTTTCTGTTTCGCCGTTCATTTTGCCGGTCTGATCTCGTGAGCTTTGATTTGCAGGACGAGGTACGCGACGTTGGTCAACTGGGCAGAACCTGCAGAGAAGAGCTTACCCCACAGCCAGCGGAAGCTTGCAGGGAGGATTCACAGCTCGACAATCGGGTGGTGTGAGGTCGAAATTCGAAGGTGAGGGGTTCGCGAAGCTCTAATGGGAAGCTCGACGAAACAGTTCCCGCTGGCAAGAAGAGATGCAAAAGGACGGCAATCCTTGAATAGCGTTACGAGGGCAACTGTCGAAAAGAAATTGAGGCAGGCTGGGGGCGATGGCACCGCACAGCAAGCGATCTCTGGGGTGGATGCCGGGCGCGGACGTGGGAGGGAAGCTCCACTGCGAAGCAAGGAAGCAAAAGGTCAAGCTCTGTGCGGCGTGGATTATTGAAATGAAATTCCAGCAACAGCAGCGCTTTCTGCAGAGTCTATGATAGGTGACAGCAGAGGCAGAAATTTTAATGCGAAGACAGCAAAGGGTCGATGGAAGGTATGCTCGCTGTCGCTCCTTGAGATGGGTTGATCGTAGAAAAGTGACGGCATCGAGGTAAATCATACGACTGTGCTCGGTAACTTTTGGGCGGTGGCACGGTGGATTGGAAGCTCTCTGGCACAGCGACCGCACCTGCGAAATGCACAATGACGGGTTGGCACGACGTTGCACGTCATTTAGGGTTACGGCCTCCCCATTTGGGCCTAGGTAGCTCATTCTTAGGCGGACAGCTTCCCCCCAGGATTGCCAGTCGGTGCCAGTCACTTCCCTGGCCACAGCTGGGGGCACCCACGGTAAGCCCACTGCGAGCCCCCCAATCCACTCTTCTCCCTGAACGCCGCCTCTGATTGAACAAAACTGCTTCCCCCAAGCATCTGCAGGAGCTTCTGCCCCCGCATTCTGTCTCGCCTCCTCTGTCTTTGATGCCCACATGCCCATTCTTCCTCAAACACCTTGGTAAAATTTGTGAAATGGTCCTGTTGCCATGCTGACCGATCGCCCCAAGGCTCCAATCAGATACCTCAGTCTCTCGGCTGCATCTCCGCCGAAAGGTCTTCGGTTTTGATGCTTACAACCACATCTCGGAGGATTGGAGCGATCGTTCGATTGGGTCGAGACGTTGAGTCGTCTACCTCGACAGCAATCCTCTCGCTCGCGAACAGCCAGCATCATGGGCTCGAGAGATGGCTTTCGATGGATACTGACCTGGTGCTTCGTGTTGGCGTGGTGCTTAGGGCTCGCCAACGGCTTGGAACAGAAACCCATCGGGCAGTCTGCCAAAAAGCCGAGCATCATCTTCATCTTGACCGATGACCAAGACCTCCATATGAACTCGCTCTCGTATATGCCCTTTCTAAAGCAGCACATGGGTGACCATGGGACTTCTTTCCGGAGACATTACTGCACGGTAGCCTTGTGTTGTCCTTCCAGAGTAAGCATGTGGACTGGCAAGGCTGCGCATAATACCAATGTCACCGACTTGCATCCTCCCTGGGGTTAATGCTGCCCTATCTTCTGTCTTGACGTCGCGCATGAGACTCACGGAAAGCAGGTGGATATCCAAAGTTTGTCAGTCAGGGTTTCAACGATGCATACTTGCCTATTTGGCTCCAGAAAGCGGGATACGATACTTACTACGTGGGCAAGCTATTCAATGCCCAGAGCACATCCAACTACGACAAGCCCCATGCGGCAGGATGGACTGGTTCCGATTTCCTCCTTGACCCATACACGTATGAGTATTACAATGCCACCTTTCAAAGGAATAAGGAACCTCCTGTCAGCTATCAAGGCCAACACTCGACGGATGTCGTGGCGGAGAAGGCGTTGGGATTTCTCAGTGACGCATTAGAGGGACGCAAGCCGTTCTTTCTCACCATTGCACCGACAGCTCCCCACAGCAACGTACATATCAATAATGACATGGCAGAGCAATCGATGGCTCGGCCTGCCGAACGCCACAGACACCTCTTCCAAGACGCAAAAGTCGCGCGGACACCCAATTTCAATCCCGATGTGTCGAGTGGTGCTTCCTGGATCCTCACCTTGGCCAAGCAGAACCAGTCAAACCTCGATTACAATGACGAGTGGTACCGCAACCGCCTTCGAGCCCTGCAAGCTGTTGATGAAATGATTGATGGCGTCGTGCACCGCTTGGAGCAAGCTGATATGTTGGAGAATACCTATCTTTTCTTCTCGACTGACAATGGTTATAGCATCGGACAGCATCGAAGGCAGCCTGGAAAGCAATGTGCATTCGAAGAAGACATAAACATTCCTCTTCTCGTGCGAGGACCCGGTGTTCCAAAGGACCATCGCACCGAAATCGTCACGTCGCACATCGACCTGGCACCCACATTTCTAACCCTCGCAGGTGTGGCAGAAAGTGAAATGGCAAAGTACGAATTGGATGGCAGTACGATACCGCTCCACTCGTTGGACTTGGTGCATTCGAAACAAGAACCATGGCCACAAGAACACGTCAACGTCGAAATGTGGGGGATCATCATGTCGGAAGGGAAATACGGCTACGTCCTTTATCCCAATCATACCTACAAGGCACTTCGGGTCATTGGTGATGGCTATGATCTGTTGTATACTGTTTGGTGCAGCAACGAGCACGAGCTGTACGACATGGCCAAGGATCCCTGGCAGATGGACAATATCTACGGTGCAGGAACCAGACCTTTCAATATGACTGCCGTGCCCGCCGTGGGAGGATTAAATGAACCGTCGCTCTACGCTTCGCCGCTCACAAGCATGTCAGAACCAATCCCTGCGAGAGACAACGTCACCACCACAGTATCGCACCTCATATCGCGCCTCGATGCTCTTCTCTTGGTACTCAAAACCTGCAAAATGGACGAGTGCCGCTTTCCATGGTCGGCCCTTCACCCGGCCGGCGGTGTGCACAGCCTCCGAGACGCATTGGATTCGCGATTCGACGAGTTCTATCGCACGAGGCCGAAAGTGCAGTATGAGCGGTGTGAAAGAGGTTACTTTCCTGCCAGTGAAGGTGCAATGTGGGATGGAGGCATGTCTTTCCGAGCAATGCAGCACGAAGTGTGGACAGGTCCTTGATGCAGCAAGACAATTATAAATCTCCTCATGCCGAGAGGTGTCCCTTTCTCGAGAAGCCCAGTCTATCATGGAAGCTCGTCAACCAGGAATCCACACCGGAATCACTTGCTCCTCTTGTATATCTTTGCCAAGTATGCATCAAACACACCTTTCTTCAATCCCTCGCTCTCGTCCACGGCTGCGATCATCCCCCGCAGCTCTCCAACACGCTTCTCCTCGTAGTCCTGATATCTCTTCTCCAGTTGCAGCTCGTTGTATAATTGCTTCACCTTGGCCTCCTTTGCATCATCCTTCTGTCCGTAATTCTCGTTTAGCAGCTTTCTTTGCTCTGGCGTGCATATCTGCAGCGCCTGATTGATCAACCACCCGCACTTGTTATCCTTGATGTCTGTTCCAATCTTGCCGATCACCGAGGGATCGCCAAACGCGTCGAGATAGTCGTCTTGAATCTGGAAGTACTCGCCTAGCGGGATGAGAATGTCGTGGGCTTGTTTGAGGTTCTTGGGTGTAGCGAGGCCAAGGTAGTGCAGGGCTAACGCCACTGGGAGGTAGAAGGAGTAGTACGCGGTTTTGTAGATGACGATGAAGGTGTACTTGGACATGGAGAAGTTGTCCAAGTCGACGTGGTCTTCTGGCGCGGTGATCAGGTCGCACAACTGCCCTAGTTCCGTCTGCCAGGTGACTTCGTGGAAGAGTTCAACCAAATCAATGTAGGCGGCGTGGCTGCGGAAATGTTTCTTCAGAATGAGGTAGATGGAGGATTCGAGCATGAAGGCGTCGTTGATGGCAATCATCCCCACGCCCGGGTGGCGATACCAGCACGGTTCCCCTCGACGGGTTATGCTTGCATCCATGATGTCGTCGCTGACGAGGAAGAAGGCTTGTAGCAACTCGGTGAGCCATCCCAGGGTCGCAAGGTCTTTGAATTCTTGAGGTGACAGAGACCGCCCCAGCAGCTGAGAGGCAGTATCTGGTACTGACATGCCCCTATTCAGCTTCCCCGTGGGTGTGTTCGCATTGAGAGACTTGTAAAAGGAATTAGCTTGTGTAGAGCCAATGCGAGGAATTCCCAGTAGGCGGTACCTTTTCGAACCATTGCAGAGCATTGGCAGGGAGATTGAACTTGCGACATTCTGCCAGCAAGTCCTCGACCAGTGACGGAAAGACCTTCTCGAACTCTGCCCGCGTTATCTTGGTCGCCATGTTTGAGAGATCGACTTGGATTTCCTGTTGACTGACAGGCGGTGGGAGGAGGGGAACAAAGAACTTTTTGGAGAAACGGTTCCTGACAAGAACGGAGACTGCTTCACCGAGTGGCGCCGCCAAGTTGTGGCTCGCCAGGAACAGGCATCGCAGCCTCCCCGCGGGCCGCAAGTGAGTCGCAGTCATTTTATCATTCGCCATCCATCCCTCTCCTTACTACAATCTGCTCTTCACTTCTCATCCTTTTCGCGGTCATGGCTTCGCGACCCTCGACTCCGACGCCTCAGGCTGCGGCCGAGTCCAAGTCCCCGCTGACGCCAGAACAAGTCAGGCGGCTCGAGATCAACCGCCTTAAAGCCAAAGCGTTGCGTGAACAACGAGAGGCAGAGGTTGCAGCCACAGCAAGCCTCAAGGGCTCCGACACCACCACAGCAGGCCAGAAGCGCTCATATGCCGCCTTCTCCCAGACTTCCGTACCTCCTACAAGTCGCGATGCCCGAAACGACGTCAACAATCGTCCTCTCGAGGCCATCCAGCCGGCGCGCAACTTTGCGAAGTACGTCGACTATGATTTCAGTAAGATGGCAGATACAAAGGGTGGGTTCTTGACTGCAGAAGACGATCCCTACAATAAGGCGATGCACGCCGATGAAAAGGATCAAAAGCCCTCACATATGACGCAGAAGGAATGGGAAAGACAGCAACTGCTCAAATCGTTACGCAATCGACAGGCCGGACCTTTCGAACCAGGCATCAGCGTAATCACTGACCAAACTACAAAGTCGTGTCGAGAATGTGGGACTCTGGAGGTGGACTGGAAATGGCTTGATGTCTTCAACGTTGCAGTATGCAGCGCTTGCAAGGACAAGTTCCCGGAAAAATACAGCCTGCTTACCAAAACGGAGGCGAAAGAGGATTATCTCCTTACAGATCCAGAGCTGAAAGACGAAAACCTTCTCCCACACCTCGAAAGACCTAACCCACACAAATCTACATGGCACAATATGTTCCTGTATCTGCGCTGTCAAGTGGAGGAATACGCGTTCTCGGAGAAGAGATGGGGCTCCGCAGAAGCTCTGGATGCGGAGTTCGAAAAAAGGGAGACGGAGAAGAAGAAAAGGAAAGAGAACAAGTTCAAATCGAAGCTGGCAGACTTGAAGAAGAGGACAAGAGTTGAGGCGTATCAGAGGAGCAAGAAAGGCGGTCCCGCAGGAAACTTTGGAGACGACATGAGCGGTGGCAAGCACGTCCACGAATTCGGGCGACCGATTGACAATCCAGAGACTGGATTTCCTGTCAAGACGTGTATAACATGTGGGCTGGAGGTCGAAGAACTGGAGCTGTAAGATAATAGTGAAGATGATACCCCCCGAAGAATGAATGAAAGAGATCATGAGAAACGTGCAATGAGGTGATTTACGTGCCGTTCAACGCTCAAGATGCTGTACAGTAGCACTCTAGAACCAAATCTCCTCTTCAGGAGAGTCTATTCCCAGAAAATCGAGCAAAGGGAGTCGTAAGCCGTGTGGTATTTGGGAGACTTTGTGAGCACCCGAGAGCAGGCGATGATAGGTGGAAGGATCTTTAGTTGCAGTTCAACCGCCGCGTTGGCGCTAGAACGCCCCGGGCTGGTCGCAAGCCGCGAGCCGCTCCCAAACCCGGGGAGGCAAGTTGCTGCAACTGCTGCTCGCGCTTCTACCCAGTGTCCACCAGGAGACAACCTGAATCATCCAGTCGACTGTGCTTCACTCTGTCAACCATCCACTGTTTTCCCTTCCTGCCGATTCTACCCTCGTCCTCGTGCCTTAGCGGCTGCATTACAGATTCCTCGTCCCCTTTACCACCACATAAGTTCTCCGCATCGACTGAATCATCTCGACTGAAGACAGCGTGACCTTTCTTGAATCTCACAAGTCAATCGACATGGCTAGATGAGAGAGGCACAAGCATTCGAGCGCCAGAAAGCGCATAATGGCGTGGCAGGCCGGGGCTGGAGGCGGTGGCGTAGGAGGAATGGCCGGCGGAGAAGCGAACGGAGTCCAAGCATACACTCTGCAAGGTGCGAATGTGCCCTCTACAGTCCTAGTTACAGTGCTGACAGCCGCGACCAGGTGTGATGCGATTCTTACAGACAGAATGGCATCGACATGAACGAGACAGAAATGCCTGGGAAATCGAGCGCGAAGAAATGAAGAACAGAATAGCCATCCTGGAAGGCGAGACGAGAACGAGCAAAGGCATGCGGGTTTCCCTGGAACGACATGTTAAACTGCTGGAAACAGCCCTCAAAAAAGAGCGGGAGAAGGCCAGAAATGCCGGCAAAAGTGAAATGGCCGACAATCACAAGGAGGCCAAAGAACTAGCTAGGGAAGAGTTAAAGGCTATCAGCAAGGGTATGTTGTCTCGCGCCTGTCTTGTGTACCGTCATTGACACGACACAGATTCACAAGTCAAAGGAATCAGCCACTTCGACGCCGAAATCGATCCCGAGAACCACTTGGCCCAAGGAATCCGACAAGAGAAAGAACGCGACAAATCCAAAAGCTTCCTCTCTAAATGTTCCTCGGAAATCACCTACCACGTCCTGCCTACAGCCCATGTACCCCCTGAAGCCAACGAACTCGCGGCCTCGACCAACGGAAATCATGTTTTCCAGGGGCGGCAACCTACGCAGCAAGAGCTTCAAGAAGCATATCTACAGTTACAACAAGTGAAACAGCAGCATCGGAACGTGGCGATGGTCCGAGAAAATGCTGGTCAACAACCAATACAGTTCGCCGACCCCACACCTCTGAGTCGGACGGGCACGCAGATCAACACTTCAGAAATACAGCCCAGCACAGGTGAAAGAAGGTTATCTGAACATACCATTCAATCTGTCCCCGTGGTGGATCCAAGGAAGAATTTCTACAACGAACAGATCCCGGTGGTCGAGGATGAAGTGGAAGCGATAACGCACAGTTTCGACGCCTATGGGCAAGAGATTCCTCTGAAAGACCAGACAGAGATACGAACAATGGACGAAGCCAAGCAAGAAATCGCGGACGGATGGGATTTTGATGATGGTCCAGCCCCATCCGAAAAGCCGTCTGAAGGAGCTTCGCCACACAGGCCAGATACCGAAGTCTTCCCCAGCGCTAACATGATTCCTTCCAAGTCGCCGCCTCGAGCACCAGGGTCCTATCGTCGAAAAAGCACGGGAGCACGACGGCGTAGTGAAGGCAGCAATGATGTGCGGGATTTAGCAGTCAAACCAGATGCCTCACAATTCAAAGTTCGGTTTGCCATGAGAGGTCATCTGGATGTCGTCCGCGCAGTCATTTTCACGGGCGGTGGCAGCCCGTCTGAGCCTGAATTTTGCACGGCTAGCGATGATGGTGGAGTCAAGCGATGGCACATTCCGGCGTCTTATGGTCACAATGTTTCTCTTGGGGACGATTTGGACAGGATTGCTCATTTCACTCACCGAGGTCATATCGGAGCTGTCTGTTCGTTAGCAGCGTGTCCGGCTTCCTCGAATTTCTCCAGCGGTGGCCGGGCTGTGGGAGACGGCTGGATCTTCTCTGGTGGTGAAGATGCCACGGTCAAGGTTTGGGAACGTGGCCGGGTCGATGCAAAGGCCACTTTGGAAGGCCACAAAGATACAGTCTGGGCGTTATGTTGTCTACCGGGATCAACAGGCGCCATTCTCGGAGATCGATGTTCACAGTTTGGCGGTCCGGATCGTGTCCTCCTCGTGGCTGGTGGCGCCGATGGCACCATTCTGGTCTGGGCTGTCAGCACCCCGCCGCAACTGAGCTCGCCACAAGGCGGTAGTCGATCGGCTAGGGGCAGTCGAAGAGCGAACTCGATATCCGCGGGCTCGAATTTCCCCAGCTCGCCTCAACCGAGCATTGCCAGCACGACCCCTTTCAACTACAGTTTAGTGCATCGCATAGAACGGGCAGACAAACCGGCGCCTACATCGATTTCTCCGTTGGGCGCTCACGGCGAGAATTTTGTTGTAGGATATACTGACGCAAGTGTCCTGGTGTTTGACACGCGGACGGGTGAAGAAATTGTCGGAATGGCCAGCCAGGAGACCTACGATGGTACAGCGAACACGGGTATCAATGCAGTCGTCGCCAGCAGCGCGGGCTTCGATACAAGGGATTCAGTTGCACCCGGCCGACGAGGATCGATGGGTGAAGAAGACGTGGTACACGGAGCCACAGGTTCAGAAGGCGGTGTTGAAGGGGTCGTGATTGCTGGTTATGAGGATCGGTATATTCGTTTCTTTGATGCAAACAGCGGTACGTTGTCTTTTCCACACCCGTCTAACTCCAGCGAGACTGACCTTTTTTCGCATCAGGGCAATGCACATACACCATGCTCGCCCATCCATCGGCGATTTCTTCCTTGTCATTAAGTCCGGACGGCAAAGAATTGGTTTCGGGCGGTCACGATGCAAGTTTACGGTTTTGGTCACTCGAGAAACGCAGTTGTACACAGGAGATATCGAGTCATCGCATCATGAGAGGGGAAGGGGTTTGTGGGGTTGTCTGGAGCCCCGATGGGAGATGGGTCATCAGCTGTGGTGGAGACGGCGCTGTCAAGGTGTTTTCGAGAAGCTGATGGCTGATGCTGGGGACCGATGATGCAAGTGACGGCGATCATGGGAGACTGGAGAACCTGTGATCTTGTATCCAATTTTGAAGATAATGAAAACCCTGACACACTCCTCTCCCGGGCTCTGCAGAGCCTACGTGCGCGCATGTGGCGACAGCTCGACCGTCGGTCATGTTGGGTTGCATATGCCACAGCGTCATTGATCCTTGCAAAGTATCCATTTTGTAGGCCTGGGTAGGCTCGAGATGCGACTACGTCAAGAAAGAAAGCGGAAAGAGAGTGTGTACTTACTACATAGTACCTTGGCAAGGGTGTGGAAGGGAACTTGGCCAACGTGCCAAAATTTTCGACTTGTTAGAGCTGTCTGTAAACAGTAACTCCATCTTGTACTTGTATACAGAAGGCGGGGAGCAGCGAGAAAGAAAATCTTGCTGGAGCACCATCAGGCTGAGTTCAAGGTTTGACCGAGTCTTTGGCGTTGGAAAGCACGAGGTACATAGTACAATAACCTACCTGGTATGCAGGAAGCCGCATGCAGGGTTCAGCGCTGGGCGTTTAGCTCTGGGACGGGTCTGCATTTAGTCCATGGGAGTCGACCCTTGGCGATGGTTTGATTGAGTCCTTTGTACCGAGTAGCGAGTAATGATATGCGGGCTGGTAGTTTGGAGGCAGAGAATGCCTCGAAGACCAAAACCTCGACACAGCCATCTCGCCTCTCTGTTAAACGTTAGAGGAGATGGAGGCAGACTGCGGAATGTGGAGTGCGGGAGGCTGCGCCCGGCCCATCGCTGCTGCCCACTTGCGCTAACCCGATAGAGGATGGGAAGGTCAGGCGAGGCGTTGCTTGGCATTTGCCACTGCCACACAAGTCGCGCCCTCACTTCGTTAGTTTCCAGAGTTGATCAATTGAATCAATCTGTTGGTCCCACAATCGTGCTTGAACTTCAACTTGTCGTGCATGAATGGCGCATTGCGTCTTTCAGCTTCTGCCATGGAGGCGGTACCGTTGGTGCACTGGCTGCATCAACGGCGGCTGAGAACTGGTCACGCTGGTCTGGGCCTGACAAGGCTTCCATTCGGTACAGCCACGGTGCAGCCTGCAGTGACGGCAGTACAAAAAGAGCTCCAGCTGGCAGCTCTGACCATGATGAAATTGACCTGGACAATTCGTTCGCCATGCATTACGAACCACCGTTTGCTGCATCGGATGCTCTCGACACTCCACCTTTGCATACCAGCACTGGCGCCGCACCTTTGCCAGCCGCGCCGTTAGAACACGTACCCGACCAGCCGAACGTCCGATTGACCCTCAGCGATGTCACGAAATTTCTCCAGGATGAACTCGCAACGCCAATACTGGATCGAATGTATAAGTGGCTGTGGGTATGCACGGCTATGGACAGCTCGCGTATCGATCCACTGCACAGACATGTCGTCAAGCAGAGAAAGATCATTGCCTGCGAAGACCCCGCGCTACATCTGGTGTGGTACCAAAGCGATGTTTTTGTGAAGCCCATCCCGCCGGCCTTGCTCAACCACGACTTCTGGATCCAGTTCCTGAACGGACAGCCCGAGCAGTTCGATCGTCGGGTCGTGCTTGGGTTCCTGAGATCGTACGGCTATCTCATTCGACACCGTACAGATCTCAAGCTCGCAAAAGAGAAAGGGTTAGTCCCAGAGGATGTCGATTGGTTGCGATGGGAGCGTTTCATTGCCCTATTCCGTCTGGTAGAAGACCACGAAGTCGCAGTCCGATACCATGTTGGCCAGCTACGCCTAAGCAGGCTCAACATTCTCATCCGCTTCCTGTGGCCTCGTGGGAAGCAAGATGTGGGCAACAACCGACATTATCACCAGACACAATGGTACACGGCTTCATTCATGCAGCAATATGCAGCGGCCCTGCTGTTCATCTTCGCCTCGGTGTCGCTGTTGCTGTCGGCCATGCAAGTCGTACTGACCTTGCCTAGCGAGCCTGCATGGCACACCTGGGTCGTGCATTCCGCGAGCATTGCGGATGCTTTCTGGGGCTTTTCTGTGACCGTGCTGGTGGGCCTGGCCTTCAGCTGGCTCCTCTTGATAGGTGGTCCAATCCTCTATTGGACCTCGCAGCAGGTGTTTGGATACCGCCAGAAGTGTAGATTCCACGGACAACTTGCTGCCAAGCAATCCAGTGAATCCAAAAAGGAGGGTGATGAAGACGTATAGAAGGATATCATTCATCCCGAGGCTGTCGACGCCGCAGGGACCAGGATTTTTGGAGATTTTCTGCGCTGGGGATGGTATTTTCCCACTAGTGACCGGCTAACGAACGTAGCTAAGCTACATCTGTTCATTTTCGTGAGTTGTTCTCGCTATGTTACCTCCAAACTCAACATCGGTGTTTGTCGAATTGATTTTAGCTCTTGTACTTAGTAATTCATCTAGATTTCCTAGAACTTCAAATGTTCATACTCCTTCCTTCCGTAGGGTCGCTCTTACTCTAGGGTCGCTCTTACTCTAGGGTCGCTCTTACT